>NC_133512.1:4475000-4760000 GCF_049354715.1 Callithrix jacchus
CACCTGTACAGATTTAGTAAGTTATACAGTAACCAGGTTACCACATCCGACAAATAATAATTCCTTAATATGTAATATCCAGTACAGCCCTACTCTTCCCACTTGCCCAAAAATGTCTTTTAAAGACAGTTTGAATCAGAATCCAAACAAGGTTCACACACAGATTTTGGCTGTTATGCCTCTTTTAATCTTTTAACAATTTCTACTTTTTAAAAATTTTTTCCATGCTATTTATTTGTTGAAGAAATGATTTGTCTCATGTAACTTTCCAGTCTGATTAGGCAAACCGTGTCGTCCTGGTACCGTACAGCATGTTCCTACAGTTCCTGTACAACACAGTTAGCTCTAGAGGCCTGATCAGATTCCAATTCCTTTTTGTTTGACAAGAGGGCTTTTAATAAGGGAGACCTCCGATTGCACCCTTTTTGACCAGTAGGAGCTCCTGCTAGGTGGCTCCTGCATCATTTTAACATGATCTCTGTCATCTCTAATAGTAGCTTCCTTGCTCTCGGGAACAAAATGCCCCAGAAGTTCATCTTACACATTTCAGGCCCCAGACCTGGCATCAGCCATTGCTCCAAGATCCATGATTCATTTTAATGGAAAATGGCATCTGAAGACCAAAATCTGGAAGCTAGGAATACTGATTTTTACTTGTCATTACTTCTTCAGTAAGAAAATATGCATTTTTATAAACAGAAATTTAAATCCTGAGTTCACTTTGATATTTCCCATTAAACAGTATTCACTCATTTTATTTGTATCTTCTCTCACCCTGAAAATCTTTCTTGCTAATGACACTAATAAATACATGCCATTAGCATATGTACCTATTTGTTTTAGCCTACTACATGTAATCTCAAAATAATAACAGTATTGCTATTAGCAATAATGAACTAAGTTTAAGATTTCTTATTGATCTTCTCTGTCCTTAGGATATAAGCCACTAGGGATACACAGTCAAAATACAGTGTTTCAAAGCTACTTGAAATAATAATTCTTGGAACTGTGTCACCATCCTCACATTTTTTAATTCTTGTGTTTCCATTTAGGGATTTTTTATAATTATATATAACAAAAAATGGTGATAAGGTAAAAACTATAAATAAGGTACATTCAAAGAGGTTTTAGTTCTGTCCTTATCCCCTCTATGATTTTGGATTAGTCTTACAATGCTTTACAACATAAAGCTGAATACACACATATTCCTATTTTCCTCCTTTTCTTACATAAAAAATAGAACAATACACTTACTCTATTGCATCTTGTTTTCTCGCTTAATAAATCAGAGATACTACTGCTTAGCAGCATAAAAATATCTTCTCCATACTTTTTAACAAATGCATAAGGCTCCACTATAGGAAAGTACTATAGTTTGTTAATGAATATTTGAGCGTTTCTAGGCTTTTGTTACAATGCATAGTGTCCTCCCTTCATATTATTCTATTTATCTCTATATTTCCCCACAGCAACCTGCAACAAGAAGACCATTAATGACGCTGATAAAAGTAATCTTAGTGGAGTAGCAGGATAAAAACCTAATTGGAACTGATTCAAGAGAAAAGGAGAGACACATAGAGATATCAAATATATACAACTGATAAAAGTTCTACACTTAAAGGAAGAAATAGGACAATAGCTAGAAGGGAAATGGGATCAAGAGAGGGTCTGGCTTTTGGTGTGTATTACTGTGTGCTTTTGTTTCTTCAAGAGAAAAATAATGTGTTTGTATGCCAGTAAGAGTAATTCAACAGAAAGGAAAAAACTGTGCCGGGCACGGTGGCTCATGCCTGTAATCACAGCACTTTGAGAGGCCAAGGCAGGCAGATCAGGAAGTCAGGAGTTCAAGAGCAGCATGGCCAATATGGTGAAACCCCATCTCTACTCAAAAATACAAAAATTAGCTGGGCGTGGTGGCACACACCTGTAGTCCCAACTATGCAAGAGAATTGCTGGAACCAGGGAGGCAGAGACTGCAGTGAGCCGAGATCAGGCCACTGCACTCCAGCAACAACAGAGCGAGACTCCATCTCAAGGAAAAAAAAAAACCTTAAATCAGCCAGGCGTGGTGGCTCACAACAGCACTTTGGGAGGCTGAGGCAGAAGTACTGCTTGAGCCCAGGAGTTCGAGGCTGCAGTGAGCTATGATCAGTTCCACTGCACTCCACTCTGGGTTACAGAGAAAGATCCTATCTCAAAGAAACAAAAAACAAAAACGACAAAATAAACAAACAAAAAAACTTAGGTCAATCCTGTCACTCTCTGATGGATTCCCACTACAACAGATTTAATTCTGATTCCTTTCCATGGCCAGATCTGGCTTCTGTCTCTCTCCAAACTCCCCTGATAGTATTCTTTCCTCCTTACTCACTAGCCAAACTGGTATTCCTTAGATCCCAAGTTCTTTCCCAATTCAGACTCCCTGCCTGCAGTATTCTCTCCCAGCTCTTGTATACCTGACTCTTAATCATTACCTTTTAGATCTTAGTTTTAAAATCATCTCCTCAGCAAGGTCTTCTTTGACTTACAAATCTACGGTAGAGTATGCCCTCTCACACACCCTGTTTATCTCCTTCGTAACACAAACCACAACCTGTAATTATGTCAATGTGTTTTTTTCCTTAAATAAAACGGCCAAGAACAAAGGGTCCATAGCCACCTTGCTCATCACTGTGTTCCCATAGCCTGCTACTGTGCCTCACAGATTATATGCTAAATGCAGATTCGCTAATTGAGGTGTTATGAGTCCAAAGCTGTTTTATACAGACTTGGAGAAACCACCTAATTTGTTAGTTATTTTACATGTAATCACTTAAAACAGAAATGAAATATTCAGTCTATGAATCACAACACTAATTTAAAACACTTGCTGGTGCAAATTCATCTGATTCATTTCTACAAATGATACTGATACTAGCAAATTATGATAAAGAAGCAATCATATATTAGCATTTTAGTATGTTTTCCTTAAATTACTAGTCAACTTTGAACAAATGGTTTTATCTTTCCACAGCAAGGGCACATCAATTTTCAGAAATACAGAACATAAAAATATAACAAAATTATATAGTACCCCCCAAAATACTGGTAGGAATGTTAGAGGGTGCAGCCACTGTGGAAAACAATTTGGCAGTGTGTCAGAAAGTTAAACATACAGTTATCCCATGACACAGTATATGCCCAGTTCCATTGCTAGATATGTACCAAAAAGGATGGAAAACATATGTGCACATAAAAACCTGTACAAGCATGTTCATAGCAACATGATTCATAATAGTCAAAAAAAAAAGTAGAAACAACTCAAAATGTCTATAAGCTGACAAATGGATAAACAAAATGTGATGTATATAAATATATACACACAGAGAGATTATTCAGCATAAAAAGGAATGAAATACATATGTTATAATGTAGATGAGCCTTGTAAACATTATGCTAAGTTAAAGATAGCAGGCACAAAAATCCATATGATTCCATTTATATGAAATGTCTAGACTATGCAAATCCACAGAAACAGAAGGTAGATTAGTGGTTACCAAGGACTGGAAGAATAAAGACTAGGGAGTGACTGCTAATAGATATGAAGTTTCTGGGGTGATGAAAATATTCTAGAATTAGACAGTGATTATGACAGCAAAACTTTGTGAAGTACTAAAAATCACTGGGTCATATACTTTAAAGGGCAAATTTTATAGTATATGAATTCTATCTGAATTAAGAAAAACTGTTACTTTCAATTGAATATTCAAATGTCTTCAAATAGTCTGAAGTTTTTGGCTTTTTGTCACCTAAGCTGGAGTGCAGTGACATGTTATCAGCTCACTGCAACGTCTGCCTCCTGAAGCTCAAGTGATCCTCCTACCCCAGCCTCCTGAGTAGCTGGAACTACAGGCATGCCTGGCTAATTTTTGTATATTTTTTTGGTTGAGACAGGGTTTTGCCATGTTACCCCGGTTGGTCTAGAACTCCCAGACTCCAGTGATCCACCTGACTCGGCCTCACAAAGTAGGATTACAGGTATGAGCCACCATGTCCAGCCACTATGAAGTCTTAAAAGGAAAGGTATTCTTAACAAAATGCTAGCTAACCAAATCCAACAACATATCAAAAAGATAATCTACCATGATCAAGTGGGTTTCATACCAGGGATGCAGGGATGGTTTAATATATGCAAGATAATAAATGTGATATACCACATAAACAGAATTAAAAACAAAAATCACATCATCATCTCAATAGATGGAGAAAAAGCAGTGGACAAAATCCAGCAACCCTTTACGATTAAAACTCTCAGCAAAATCAGCATACAAGAGACATACCTCAATATAATAAAAGCTATCCATGACAAACCCACAGCCAACATAATACTGAATGGGGAAAAGTTGAAAGCATTCCCTCTGAGAACTAGAACAAGACAAGGACGTCCACTCTCATCACTCCTTTCCAACATAGTACTGGAAGTCCTAGCCAGACCAAACAGACAAGAGAAAGAAAGAAAAGGCATCCAAATCGGTAAAGAGGAAGTCAAACTGTCGCTGTTTGATGATATGATCGTTTCCCTAGAAAACCCAAAGATTCCTCCAGAAAGTTCCTAGAACTCATAAAATAATTCAGCAAAGTTTCCAGATACAAAATTAATGTACACAAATCAGTGGCTCTTCTATATATCAATAGCAACCAAGCAGAGAATCAAAACAAGAACTCAACCCCTTTTACAGTAGCTGCAAAAAAATAAAATACTTAGGAATATATCTAACCAAGGAGGCAAAAGACCTATACAAGGAAAACTACAAAACACTGCTCAAAGAAATCACAGACAACAAAAACAAATGGAAGCACATCCCATGCTCATGGATGGGTAGAATCAACATTGTAAAAATGACCATACTGCCCAAAGCAATCTACAAATTCAACACAATTCCCAGTAAAATGCCACCATCATTCTTCACAGAATTAGGAAAAAAAATTCTAAAATTCATATGGAACCAAAAAATACCCCGCACAGCCAAAGCAAGACTAAACAAAAAGAACAAATCTGGAGGCATCACATTACCTAGTTTCAAACCGTGCTATAAAGCCATAGTCCCCAAAACAGCATGATACTGGTATAAAAGCAGACACACAGACCAATGGGAGAGAACAGAGAACGCAAAAATAAACCCAAATACCGCCAACTGATCTTTGACAAAGCAAACGAACACAAGAAGTGGGAAAATGACACCCTTTTCAAAAACGGTGCTGGGATAACTGGCCAGCCACATGTAGGAGAATGAAACTGGATCCGCGTCTCTCACCGTATACATCAACTCAAGATGGATTAAGGACTTAAACTAAGACCCAAAACTATCAAAAATATAGATGACTGGAAAAACTCTTCTACACTCTGACTTAGGCAAGGATCTTACGACCAAGAACCCAAAAGCAAATGCAATAAAAACAAAGATAAATTGCTGGGACTTAATTAAATTGGTACACGGTAAAAGGAACAGTCAGCAGAGTGAACAATCCATAGAGTGAAAAAATTCTTCACAATCTATACATCTGACAATTCTCAAAAGATACACAAATGACCAACAAACATATGAAAAGATGCTCAACATCACTAATGATCAGGGAAATGCAAATCAAAACCACAATGCGATAACACCTCACTCCTACAAGAATGGCCATAATCAGAAAATAGTAGATGTGGCATGGTTGCGGTGAACAGGGAACTCTTCTACACTGCTGGTGGGAACGTAAACTAGTACAACCACTAGGGAAAACAGTGTGGAGATTCCTTAAAGCACTAAAAGTAGAACTACCATTTGATCCAGCAGTCCCACTACTGGGTATCTACAGAGGAAAAGAAGTCATTATACAAAAAAGATGCTTGCACACACGTGTACAGCAGCGCAATGTGCATCTGCGAAAACGCAGAACCCACCCAAAGGCCCAGCACTCAACGAAGGGATAAAGAAACTCTGAAAGAACTACTCAGCCATAAAAAAAGAATGAATTAATGGCTTTTGCAGTGACCTGGATAAGACTGGAGACTGCTACTCTAAGTGAAGTACTCAGAAATGGAAAAGCAAACGTCGTATGTTCTCATAAGTAAGCGGGAGCTAAAGCTATGAGAATGCAAAGGCACAAGAACAACACAGTGGACTTCGGGGACTCAGGGGAAAGGATGGGGAGGGGGCAAAGGGTAAAAGACCACAAACAGGGTACAGTGTATACTGCCTTGGCGATGGGCGCACCAAAATCTCACAAACAGGGTACAGTGTATACTGCCTTGGCGATGGGCGCACCAAAATCTCACAAACAGGGTACAGTGTATACTGCCTTGGCGATGGGCGCACCAAAATCTCACAAATCACCTCAAAAGAACTTACTCATGTAACTAAACACCACCTGTTACCCAATAACCTATGGAAATGAAATAAAATAAAAGGAAAGGTATTCTTTCACTTTAAAGTAATTGAAAATGGAAAAACTGGCCAGGCATGGTTTCTCACACCTGTAATTCCAGCATTTTGGGAGGCCAAGGCGGATGAATAGCTAGAGCCCAGGAGTTGAAGACCAGCCTGGGCAACACAATGAGACCCTATCTCTACAATATATACTAAAAGTTAGCTGGGCATGGTGGTACATGCCTATAGTCCCAACTACTTGGGAGGCTGGGGTAAAAGGATCACTTTAGCCCAAGAGGCAGAGGTGAGCCATGGTTGTGTCACTGTCCTCCAACCTAGGCAACAGAGGAAGAGACTGTCTCAAAAAAACAAAAAGAAGAAAACAGAAAATTTAACTTTTTTTTTTTCATGTGCCTAAACTAAATTAAAAAGTAAGATTCGGAATTTTTTTTTTTTTTTTTTTTGAGACGGAGTTTCACTCTTGTTACGCAGGCTGGAGTGCAATGGCACGATCTCGGCTCACCGCAACCTCCGCCTCCTGGGTTCAGGCAATTCTTCTGCCTCAGCCTCCTGAGTAGCTGGGATTACAGGCACACGCCACCATGCCCAGCTAATTTTTTGTATTTTTAGTAGAGACGGGGTTTCACCATGTTGACCAGGATGGTCTCGATCTCTCGACCTCGTGATCCACCTGCCTTGGCCTCCCAAAGTGCTGGGATTACAGGCTTGAGCCACCATTTTTTTTTTTTTTTTTTTTTAATTAGCTAGAGTCTTGCTCTGTTGCCCAGACTGGAGTATAGTGGCACAATCTTGGCTCACTGCAACCTCCGCCTCACCTCCCAGGCTCAAGCAATTCTCATGCCTCAGCCTTCTGAGTAGCTGGGACTAAAGGCATGTACCACTATGTCCAGCTAATTGTTTTGTATTTTTAGTAGAGACAAGGTTTCGCCATGTTGACCAGGCCGGTCTCGAACTCCTGACCTCAGGTGATCTGCCCGCCTCGGCCTCCCATGCTAGATTATAGACATTAGCCACTGCGACTGGCTGGAACTTTTTTATGCCATTAAAAAAAACTGCCTTTTCAGTTTAAATATCAATGAATTTAATTTAAATATTAAATATTAGGGCTGGGTGCAATGGCTCACGCCTGTAATCCCAGCACTTTGGGAGGCCCAGGCAGGCGGATCACTTGAGGTTAGGAGTTCAAGACAAGCCTGGCCAACATGGTGGAAACCCCGTCTCTACTAAAAATACGTAGTGGCTGCAGGTGTGGTGGCAGGTGTGGAAGGCTGAGGCTGGAGAATCAGTTGAACCTGGGAGGCAGAGGTCGCAGTGAGCCAAGATGGTGCGGCTGCACTCCAGCCTGGGCAACAGAGCAAGACTCTGTCTCAAAATAAATAAATAATCAATTAATTTAAATATCAGGAAAATCATGTGTTAGACATAATAACAAATGACAATAAACAACCGAATTTTCAACTAGTTATTTTGGTATTGTAAGCTATAGCATTAGGAAAAGTACAGATTTTGAGATTTCAATTCAATATGTCTTGTAAAAACTAATACAATGTTATTTGTCTAGCCCTGCTAATAACATTATCTTTTAGCTTGATTAAAGACCCATTTCTGGCCCAGGGGCAGTTGCTCACACCAGTAATCCCAGCACTTTGGGAGGCCAAAGTGGGCAAATCATAAGGTCGGGAGTTTGAGATTGGCCTTGCTAACATGGTGAAATCCCATCTCTACTAAAAATGCAAAAAATTAGCTGGGCATGGTGGCAGGCACTTGTAATCCCAGCTACTCAGGAGGCTGAGGCAGGAGAATCACTTGAACCCGGGAGGCGGAGGTTGCAGTGAGCTGAGATCACACCACTGCACTCCAGCCCAGGGGGGCAGTGCAAGACTCCATCCTCCACCAAAAAAACAAACAAAAAAAAAATCTCTATCAGTTAGGGTAATGACAGTTGCTATAACAAATCCTAAGATCTCAGTAACTTAACACAATAAAAGGTCATTAGTTTCTCAATTAAAAAAATAGTGCATGGTACCCTTCTAATCCAAGAATTTAGAAGGTTTAAGGTTGACAAATCTAAAAGCACTACTGAAATGGTCAATTTAAAGATTCTACTGATAAGATACTGCTCCATATAAATAGAATTGACCTCTCTATTAACATGACCACCATTCTTCTGGCACTCACCCCTACATCCAATAGTCTATCAGGTTCACTACTTTCACCACCAATACTTCTCTACCCTCCCACCCTAGATGAAGCCTGGTCACATACAGCAGTGCAGAGTCAGCTAAATAATAAGACGAAGAACAAGCTGGAAACATCCTAATGTACTCTAAGTGGCCCAAAAACAGAACTATCCCACTCCAAATAAACGGCTGCTTAACTAGCTGGCCTTAAAAAGCTCTGCTACCCACTTCATAGACATTGCTAAAAACCAAGGTGAGGAAAGCTCACTTGCTGGTATAACGGCTGAAAATAAGTCCTAATATGGACGTTTTCATTGTTTCTAAAAGGTTTATGTGTATACCATTATCTAAAGTGTCTGACCCTTTAGTGTTTAACCAAATATCAGAAACAGATCAAATATACATCTCTAACACATTTAAAATATTTACTGGAGTCTAATAAAATGAGTTTAAGGCCAACAATACTTTTATATTTCAAGAAGTCACCTAGTTAGTATCAAAAGATAATTTTTTTTTTTAGATGGAGTCTCGCTCTGTTGCCAGGCTGCGGTACAGTGGTGCAATCTCCACTCACTACAACCTCCGCCTCCCGGGTTCAAATGATTCCCCTCCCTCAGCCTCCCAAGTAGCTAGGACTACAGGCACGCGTCACCACGCCCGGCTAATTTTTTGTATTGTAGTAGAGATGGGGTTTCACCATGTTGGCCAGGACAGTCTTGATCTCCTGACCTGGTGATCCACCCGCCTCAGCCTCCCAAAGTGTTGGGATTACAGGCATGAGCCACTTAGCCCGGACAAAAGATTAAATTTTTTTATGTCAAGGATTAAATGGGTCTTTCAATTACGTATGGCTTAAAAATCATGTTCCTAGTATATCCAACTTCAGCATAATCCAATTTCATATGCTAATTTAAAAACATTAATTTAAAAATTTTTAAATATCTACCATTTTAATAGCTCGGTAAAAGCAATCTTTAACTTACAGGTTAGTTCAGTGAACTATAATCCAGTTCAATGAACTAAAATCTAGTCCTTTGAAAGCAGTAACTATTAAGTACTTATGCATAGTTCAGTCACAAACCTCAAATAGCTTTAAAGAGCTAGGTCCCAGCAAGTGCAAAGTTACCACTTCTGTGGGAAATGAAGTCTCTAAATTTGTACTGAAACACATCTCCTCCCTGTTTCCCACTAAAAGCATCCAATCCAAAAGCCCCAAAAATTCAGAAACACTATAAATAGAGTCACGGCCTCTACTCCTTATCTCACTGCAGTAACAGTAAGCAAAACTGTCATACAGAGTATTACAGAGTAATGTCCTCTGAAACTCCCAAGACACATTCCCAGCCTAGCTGCTTCCACTCATAGGTGGAGATACATGGTATTCACACAGCAGGCGATGACGTACAACATACAACAGAGCACGTCAAAATACACGCCTGCTACAGTTCACACAAACTGGCAGGTTGTGGAGACAGGACAAAGATATGTGCACTGCCGTCTCAGGATATTATGCGTCCATATCCTTCCTACAATTTAACAGAATAAAGAGAAATAACCACACATTAAGCTAAATGTTAGCACAATACTAAGGCTGTTATCCATTTATCTGAAGCCTTTAGACAACAAACCAGCTGAACATAAACAATTCTTTCTATAGCTGAACTGGTTCTTTTTAGTCTATGAATATAAAACTGAGATGGCCAAGTCCATAATGCCTTTATTCATCTTATTACACATAACCATCAGATATCATGTGCACACTACATCCAACCTGGGTTCAAATTCTAATTCTACTACTTAGAGTCTGACCTAAGCAAAAAGAATCACCAAGCCTCAGTTTCTTCATCTATAAAAAGTAGAGCTAATTATAAAGCTTACATCATAAGAAGCCTAGGATAAATACATGTGAGACATCGTATCAAATACTGACCAAAATGCCTGCTATCAATGGCAAACACTTAGTAAATGGCAATTTAAAGTCAGAGCAGTTACATAAAAGCATCTAGACAATCAAAGCAGAATTTATTATGCTAAGAAAACAAACTTAGGCTAAAAGTTCTACAAAAATTCTATCTGAAAAGCGTTGATGATTAAACAAAATATTACCTTCATAATGATATTATATTTTCCAAAAAGACATATGGCTACAAAGAATATTAAGCAATAAAACACCAGTGAGCAATCAGTCAAAACTTTTAGTCAGTTTTTCATCAACTTTCACATTCAATTTGATAGTACCCTTTGTTCAAAAGAGGTTTTAAAATCTTGATCAACATTCCCAGGTGACGTGAAACCCTCTTAAATGCATTAAAATCTTATAAGACAATAGTTTTCTAAAACAAAATCATTTTGTTTATGGATTATAGCCCCTTTAAATCAACAATTCCAAAGTGGTTAAACAAGTGGACTTTTTTTAAATGTCCTGCCTAAGTAAAGTAATAGGAAATTACAAAACTAAGAGAGATGTAAGTTTCAAATGATATAAGCTCTCCCACCAATAATGAAAAGTTAAGACTTCTGATTGCAGTCAATTTGGTTATGAAGTGTCATAATCTCATAACAGAACCTATATATAAAATTGGTTCTATTCTTGCTTCTTTAATTCTAACAGAATCTGAGGGTAAAGGAACAGTCTGAAAAAACAGCACAAACCTGCCTGGCTGATCAGGAGAGCTAGATATGAAAATGCTTTAGTTTAACAATACAAACAGCAAAGACAGAGGAAATCTACCCAGAACTGAAGGGCACAATCAAGAGGTATTTTGACCCCAAGACTGAAAAATGGAGAGCCAAACCATGCAAGTCCCAAAAAGGTGGTCAAAATTGAATTCAGAGTGAGTCAGGTCCATCTTAGTGACTGCTTGCTTATAAGAGCAGATACAGTAAGCAGAGAGAATTATAAAGGTACCTAACTGGACTTAGATATTCATATTTTTAAAGTTTTAAAAAAATCTCTCTAGGATGATCCATCTATTATCAACCACTTTAATATTTACGTCTCTAATAACTAAGTCTAAACGCAGATTAAAGTCTGAAACTCAAGTAAAAGTGGTCTCCTTGCCAAGTATCTTCACCATCAAACGGCAATTGCCTAAATTTTAGAATTACTTCACAGTGCAGGCCAACTTCAGGACCTGAAAAACTAGTCATTAAGTGATTACAACTGTCATATTAAAATACAACTCAAAATTATCTTTACAGTCTATTAATATAAACTATAATTAATATAATAAATCCTAAACCAAGTCCTAAACCAGTTATCAATATCATTCAAAGTTAACTAAACTGCAAAAGAGCTCAACTCCACATCCAAGGTTTTTAATTATGACTTTGTGAACATTTTCATAAATATGTCAGCTGCCTAAATTCTCCACTAGAAAACACCTTTCCCTTCATAGATTAAGGATCTGTCATCATTTTCCCCAATACTATATTACTAATACACTAATATAAAACAAGGTCATTAGTGCAAACATTAACTCCAAAAGAAGTTAATGTTTCCTCTCCTTCTAAAGGAAGCTATCAGATTCTGATTCTTGTCTGCTTAAAACTGTAATCAACTCTTTAAGAAAACTTAAATGTCCCCATGAATCTTTTCTTCAAGCAGCGACACATTCCCCTAACTCCGACTCAAGCTGACCATTCCCTTCCTGTGCTCCTATGCAGCACACAGAACATCCCTCCTGTGTAACATAAGTCACATACTATTATAGTTATTACATGTCACTGGACTGAGCTTCATAAAAGAAAGGGACTCTTACCATCATCTTCACACTTAGCATAAATATTCAGATGCTAGGCCAACAAAATCCTAGTTAAATAAATCAATGAAGACCAAAAAAAAAAAAAAAGTGCTTTGAATGGGAGGGGTACATTTGCTCTAATTTTGCTAGGGAAGGGAGAAGTGAATTTAACATATCCATACGGAGACTGTGATTAGTGAAATCAATATGTGACCTTGAAGCTAGGATCCTCAGATTTTACAACTTCACAGAGTTCAGCCAGAATTTCATTAACAGCATGTACACATATGACCTATCCTTGTAGGATCCTAACAACCACCTCAAATTCCCATTCTTTCCCCTCTAACAGCACCGATTTCTTTTCCAGAGACAGAGGCCCTCCACCTGCCCCTAACCCATCAGATCCAATTAGAGCAATGTTGACGAGAGCCATCAACTTTTTACTCACTGGGGCACTCCTGCTCCCACAAGGCAATGGAGCCTACTCTGCTAAGTCCACACACTGATAACCAAAGGAGGCATATGTGCAAGGAAGAGGCACAGAAATTATCTCTGCCAAACAGAACAGCACTTAAAATACGAAAACATAGAATCATTGTTTAGCCATTGCAGTTGGTCAGAAGAACCTAAACTTCCTTTATAATGTTGCTTAATAGCAAACTGTTCTGAGTTCTAAATAATGGCCTTACAAAGTAAACCTTTAGACTCCAATTCCTACACTGAGGACTACCGAGGACTCTGGAAGACCATTCAACTGCTCCTCAACAACTGCGATGCTTCAAACCAATTCTCACGTGATGAGAATGTAAACTTACTAAATCTAATAACCATAGAAAGTTTTCAGCGAAACTCAACGACCGTAAACACTCATACCCCCACTCCCAGCTCCACCCACTCTCAACCTAGAAATGAAAGCCAGATCATTACAATTCACTTAAAGAAAACTTGCCAAAGGAGAAAAAAAGTCTGCCACATTAGCCATTAACAGGCTGTATAGTGTTTGGTTTAGCCTCCAAAAGTGTCTCCAATGTGGCTACAAGAGGCAGGCGGGTTGGGAAGCAGGAGAGAAGTTCTACAGCAGATCTCATCCTCAGACAGCTAACTGTGCACGGGGGCACTGACATCTTCCACTAGTGATCTGTGTTACACAGGCAGACCTCCTGCCAGAAGCAGGCCTCTGCAGGGGTAGATAAGGCTTCCCACTCCCATTTCAGGTACTTTTTTAAAAAAGAAAGCTTTAGAAAAGTGATAAATTGGTCTATACACTGCAGACTAAGTCCCTTTTGGTTTAATAGGACAATATAAAGCTCTCACCTATGTACATAGCAGGGCAAATATTTGTTATGAACAGTATTAAGGAAGTCTATGACTTTCAACTGACTATCCTAAAAACCTACTTTCCGCTTCAAAAATGTTTAATCATATGCAACAGGAAATCGTTTTAATCAAGACATATTCAAACAAATTGTTACTCCCTGTGTAAATCTTAACTTTGAAACAAAAGATGAGAATAAACAGAAGCTCTAACTAGTTTGTTTCAAGGACCTAAATTCCTCAGGGGTTTTTTCCTCTCCTTCTAAAAATATTTGTATCACAAAGTACTGATAAACACAGCTTATTCCAACTAAAAATTGCTTTTCTAAACCTCCTGTTTTTGCAACAACCGCCCTATTTTTGTGGTTCCTCTGCAAGTCTAAAAGCCTAACTCAGCTCAATACTACAGCCCTGAAACCGTGTTCATGAGTATCGTGACAGCCTAACTCAGCTCAATACTACAGCCCTGAAACCGTCCTCGTGAGTATCGTGACAACCTAACTCAGCTCAATACTACAGCACTGAAACCGTCCTCGTGAGTATCGTGACAGCCTAACTCAGCTCAATACTACAGCACTGAAACCGTCCTCGTGAGTATCGTGACAGCCTAACTCAGCTCAATACTACAGCACTGAAACCGTCCTCGTGAGTATCGTGACAGCCTAACTCAGCTCAATACCACAGCACTGAAACCGTCCTCGTGAGTATCGTGACAGCCTAACTCAGCTCAATACTACAGCACTGAAACCGTCCTCGTGAGTATCGTGACAGCCTAACTCAGCTCAATACCACAGCCCTGAAACCGTGTTCGTTAAGTATCGTAATACAGACAGACCAAGTGTCTTCCTTACTCAGGAGCATAAAGCAAGTGTCACGCGTAGAAAGCGGTTACCTTCAAACGGATCCATGCTTAAATGTGCCTGATGCCAACAGTATTTCCCAACCGTAAAATCCAATCCTCTTCATTTAAACAAAAGTTTTAGTAATTAAACACTACTTATTCAACAATACAAAATGTATACAATGGAGAACGTGAAAGCCTCACTTTCATATACAGCGCTCTACACGACAGTACACTTCTTTTCCAAACCATTCCAAGACTCTCTGATTACCAAATACGTCCTTTCAAATCTGACTCTGGGACGGATGGAGCTGTCCTATCTATATTTTATTATCTCTGCAATATCCAGATATGATATAGAATGGAGCACAGAGTGGAAAAGCCCTATGAGAAGAATAAAAGGATGCACCGTATGGTGGCGGGGTGGAGGGCAGCGCTCTTTTCAATTAATGTCCATGTATCCTCTACAGGAGAAAAATGTGAAAGGGGTGCTGGTGAAAGGGAATCTACAACTTAAAATTCTTTGCTCCTTGAATCACATATAGTAATCCTGTAAGTATAATTTTTTTAGGGACCACATACTTATTTCCAGGAAAAAAAAATCATCTTAAACTTCTGTTCATATTTCTGGGCCAAGGCTGAAAGTGAAATGGAATTTTAGTGTAATAAGCAATACAAGTTCTGATACGGGTTGTCGTGCTTTATCTTTAAAAATCAAAGAAAGAATGCATCTTTCATTCGCGAATGAGGTTGATGACTTTAAGTCCAAGGACAATGGTCCCTGTTCCATGCCTGCCAACTCTTTTTTTTGAGACAGTTTCCGGCTCTATCGCCCAGGCTGGAGTGCAGTGGCAAGATCTCTGCTCACGCAACCTCCGCCTCCCGGCTTCAAGCAATTCTCCTGCCTCAGCCTCTGGGATTACAGGCACGCACCACTACGCCCAGCTAATTTTTGCATTTTTAGTAGAAACGGGGTTTCACCATGTCGATCAGGCTGGTCTCGAACTCCTGATACCGTGATCCGCCCTCCTCAGCCTCCCAAAGTGCTGGGCTTACAGGGGTGAGCCACCGCGCCTGGCCCTGCCTGCCAACCCTTTAAGTCTCTTGGCATTTCTGTATCCTCTTACTAATTAACTGAACCTCATCCGGAAAATATTAACGATGGTTCGAACACTCAGGAGATACAACCTCAGAACTCAAAAGACCGAAAGAGACGTCTGCGATTCAGGACTGGAGGGGAGGGGCAGGAGCCCGCGGGTCGGAGCGCTGCGCCCCGCTTTCCCACACTTACTGGTTTGCTAGGGTAGACGTTCGAGAGGTGCGTTTTTAACCTCCCCACGGTCCAGTTCAAGAAGCAGCTAATAGTCTGGTCGCTGTACTTCTGATTCGGTGCCTTAATGACGAGCGTCACAGGAATCTCCATCCCACTTTGGTCCATGGCGCCCCCGAGTCGGACGGTCAAGCGGGGCAGCAGTTAAGCCCAACAGAGCCGAGGTGGTCACGGCCCGCGCGACTGGGATGCGGAGAGAAACGAGCTCTCAGTACTCCGTGTCCAGGTCAGTCACAGCCACAAGCGCGCTGGGCGATACCAGGGCCATTGCCGGTACCAGGGATGGGCACAGGCGGCGGCGGCGGGGTCGGGTGCCGGGCCGTGGACGCAGCTCTCCCCGCCAGGTCCGGCCTCCGCCGGGCTCCGGAACGTGGAGGCAGTCGCGGGGAGGGAGGAAGCGATGAGAAGGCAGGCCGGGAGGGGTGAGGCCACGACGGCCGGCCCGGGGTCACCGCCCCGCCCCGCCCCGCCGCGCCCCGCAGGCTGGAACGCAACAAGGCCCCTACGCCACGGCCCCGCGGGGCGGGTCGGGGAAGGGGCTGCGCGGCTCAGGGCGGTCAGTGGGGACCCGGGTACCTGGAGGAAGGCCGCGGGGCCCGCCACCGCCGCCCTCCGCGCCCAGCAGGGCCGCCGGCCACACCGTCCGAGGGGCGTTCTCCGCGGCTGCCGCTCCCTTCCTGCTGCGCGGCGGCGGCCACGGCCCAGCCCCGGGTCTCGCTAGGCGGCGCGGGCGGCAGTGAGAGAAGTTGGCCGACGGGCGCGGCCCGGCTCTCCCGACCCCTCAGGCTGGCCGGCTCAGGGTGGCGCAAAGCAGGGCCGGGCCGGGTGCGGCCGAGGCGACTGCAGGTGGCGGGAGGGCGGGGACCGGGGCCGTGGAGCCGGCCGCGGGCGCGCCGATTTTGTTGTTGTTGTGAGGAAGGGCCGCGGCCCCTTTAAGCCGGAACAGGCCGGGCGGAAGTGCGTCACCGGCGGCACGCCCCCTACACGTGGCCCTGCCGGCCCCGCCGCCGCCCCTCCCCGCCCGCCGCGCTCGGGCTGCCCGGGACACTCGCCGCCCGGTGCTGCGTCGCCAGCGGCAGGTCGGGCCCCTCGGAGCCTCTCCCTCCCGGCCGTTCGCTCGGCCCCGGCCCCGGCTGCCCTAAGGCCTACCACTACCTCGGCCGGCGCCAGCCTACCCTGTCTCGGCCGCACCCTGAAGATTTGGGAAGTCCTTCTCCGTCCCAAGAGTCGTCTCTGCAAAAGATGGTGCCCTTCCTGGTGCTGAACCGCACTCGGAAAATGTGTTGAGCGTCGTCTGTCTGCAAAGCACGGTGCCAGGAGCTGTGGCAGAGAAGCCGTGGGGTACATGAGTAAGGAGTACAGGCTTTTGGTTAAACGGGAAGTCTTCCTCTACTTCCCGGGGGACCCCGGCGGTCCTTGCTGGGCCTCCGTTGACTCGAATGGGGACAGTAATGCCTACCTGACCGCACGCTGATGAGTAAATGAGCTATGAGTGCAAAGCGTGGTGCAGTTCTCGCGTGTGCCAGCCCCCAGGTGTCAGTTTCCCCTTAATCGACAAGTATTCATTGAGCACCTACTGCGTGTTCAGTACTGTGGGACATGAGGGATGACAGTATTATTTTCTATTTTGTAACTTAGACGTAAGAACGAAAGGTTAAGTCTGTTGCCCACAGCCGACCTTTCTTCAGTTTCTGCTGAGGTTTAGGGGTCTGTATAGTAAGTTAAGGGTTGTTAGATGTGCATTTTCACAGCTCCCGACTTCCATTAAGGAACAGATAATACAGGGGGCTTCGCGAGCTTGTCTCTTTCCTTCTCAGCTTCAGAAGGACTTCGAGGTACCTACCACTGAATTTGAGACTGGGGGAAATTCTTCCTCTCAACTGCTAATGCAGCAGGATCTCTTACACCCTACCCTCCCTAACCTTGCTCTTCATGGTAAAACACATACCATATCTTAGCCGTACTCTATCAACTGCACATCTGGAGTTACGAGTGAAGTGTCCTTTGTTTCCAGTCATGGAATAACAACTCGCTGTGATACTGGCTTCCTGTAGCAGACTCCTCTTTGTCTACCCAGTCACGCTAATAGAACTTTAATGCTAGCCAAAGTTATTTTCTGAGACTCCCTTGCAGAAAGGGGCAGCCATTTGACACACTTGTAGCCAATGAGTTGAAAGCTTCTAAGAAAGCGTTTCGGTGGACAGGTTCTGCGAATCAGAGCTCATCTTTGCCCTACACCTGCCTTCCTTCCTGGAGGAAAGTGAAGAGCCACAGCACGCATAGTTCACTCCTGAAGCAACAAACAGGAGAACAGCGGCCTGCATGCCAAGGATGGCAGAGCAGAAAAATGTAAAGACGCAGGGTACTTGGTGGCATTGTTGTGCCGCCAGGCAAGCCCTAGGCTGTCTTCCCTAAGACTTTTTGTTTTTGATCCAATTCCTGTTTAAGCCATAAAGTTATCACAACTTTCACCACCCGGTTCTGCAGCCATTGTCACATGCCTGTGACTCCGACTTCCAGGAGTCCTTTAGAAGTGATGTGGCAATGTTGTTTGACACCATGAAATGTATATTGTTAATGAAGTTACCCTAATTGTAAATATTAAGACAGAATGTGCGTTTCACAGTGATGAATACTGTTCATAACGGAGTCTGTCAAAGGTTTGCTAACATGGGATAAAACATTTAAAATTGTAATGAAGGCTGGGCGCAGTGGCTTGCCTGTAATCCCAGCACTTCAGAAGGCTGAGGCAGGCAGATTGCTTGAGCTCAAAAGTTCAAGACCAGCCTGGGCAACATGGAGAAACCCTGTCTCTACAAAAAATACAGAAATCAGTCAGGCGTGGCAGTGCATGCCTGTGGTTCCAGCTGCTCTGGAGGCTGAGGTGGGAGGACTGCTTGAACCCAGAAGGCAGAGGTTGCAGTGAGCTGAGACTGCACCATGCACTCCAGCCTGGGTGTTAGTGAGACTCTGTCTCAAAAAATAATAAAAAGTAAAAATAAAATTGTAATGAACACAAGAAATTGGAATATAAGGGTCCGAAGATGATACTGTAACAGAAAAAAGGACTTTTAACTTTACAGCCACTTGAATTAAGTGCCTGAAAATCCTTCTGATGCTGTTGAACTTGGCCATGATGACAGCAGTATGTACATATCCCATTCCTGTTAAAATATGTGTAAACAGGTGTGTGTACAGAGCAGTGTGTGAAAGGGTGGTCCCCAGAATATTGATAGTGTTTGACCTGGAATTTGGGCTAGGAAAAATAATGACCAATGAAGAGACACAAGACAGCAGCAGTTGGGGAGAGGCTGTCCCTGGAGCAGCCTGTTTAAGTCACTGTACATGTTAACAGGTAAGAACTGGAAATGTCAAAGAACAGTTGCCCAGCTCAGTTATCATTTGTTACTAAAGACGGCCCAGGCCAGGCATGGTGGCTCGCACCCGTAATCCCGACACTGTGAGGCTGAGGCAGGTGGATCAGCTGAGGTCAGGAATTTGAGACCAGCCTGGCTGACATGGTGAAACCGATCTTTACTAAAAATGCAAAAAACTAGGCGCGGTAGTGCATGACTGTTATCCCAGCTACTGGGGAGGCTGAGGCAGGAGAATTGCTTGAACCTGGAATACAGAGATAGTAGCGAGCTGAGATTGTGTCACTGCACTCCAGCCTAATCGACAGAGTGAGACTCAGTCTCAAAAAAAAGCTGATAACATGAAAATTCTTAAGAGTACCAAGGTAATCGATAACAAAAGAGCCGTGATCATTAATAATAAATATAATACTTCAACTGAGGAATGGAAAACTAAACATCGTATGTTCTCATAAGTCCCTAAGCTATGAAGATGCAAAGGCATAAGAATGATACAATGGACTTTAGGGACTTGGAGGGCAAGGGTGGGAAGGAGGGAAGGGATATATAAACTACAAATTAGTTTCAGTGTATACTGCTCCGGTGATGGGTGCACCAAAATCTTACAAATCACTAAAGAATTTATGTAACTAAATACTACCTGTTCCCCAAAAAACTATGGAAATAAAAAATTAAAAAATTAATACTTCTCTGCTTCAATGATATTAACTATTCAGTACACTAAGTTTAGCAATTCAGTGATTTCTGACTGTGAGGTGGCTCTCTTTGTTAACAAAGAAAATGTAAATTTGAAGAAAATTATTTGTAAATAATAAAAATTGATTTCTATGTATTTATGGGATGTTTGTCTACTTCCACTTCTTTGAGGTGGAAAAGAGGATAGCTAGAAAACAGCTGGACACGTGGCTTACACCTTGTCATCCCAGCACTTTGGGAGGCCGAGGCAGGCAGATCGCTTGAGGTCAGGAGTTCAAGACCAACCTGGCCAACATGGTGAAACCCCATCTCTACTAAAAATACAAAAATTAGCTGGGCGTGGTGGCACACACCTGTAGTCCAGCTACTCAGGAGGCTGAGGCAGGAGAATATCTTGAACCCAGGAGGCGGAGGTTGCAGTGAGCTGAGATCACACCACTGCACTCCAGCCTGGGGAACAGAGTGAGACTCCATCTCAAAAAAACAAGAAGAAAACATATTGATTCATTCAGTGAGATACCAGGTTCTTTTAAAAATTCAAAGAAAGTGCTTGTCATTGAGCTCTTCTTACGGAAATTTGGAGTACCCTCCAGGAAGCTAGAGTACTTTTCCTACGTTGAATGGTGTAGTTTGAGTTTGTTTGATAGCTCTCTTGGAAGGAAAGACTTGAATCAAGTGATGACCTTGCGGTTGCAAGTTTCAGAGATGATGTTGGCCATCTGGCTTCTGAATCCATTCATTTCCACTTTCACCATCCTTGTCAGTGTTTTTAAAGAGGCTGCATCACAAAGCATCTAATCAAATCGCAATCAAGTTTATTGTTTTTAAAAAATGGAAACCTATACTGGAAGCCTAGGAAAATTAGCTCATTTCAACACTGCACTTTAAAAATCGTAATTGGTCCCAGATGTTTGATCATAAGTCATCTTGTAGGAAATGAAACAAAACCATTCATTAAATGCCAAATGGGTGTTTTGAATTAAATGTCATCTAATAAATTCTCAGAACAGCCCTGAGGGATAGTGAGGCTCAGAAAGGGTCAAGATCTCGCCCAAAAGCACACAGTAAGTTTGAAATAGAGTTCTGTCTCCAGCGTAATGCACACTCTTTCCACTACACAGAACTTTATTACTTAAAGAAAATCATGGGTAACAAGACACATGCAGGAGGAAAAGGCATTCAGGAACATCTTAGAGGTCTAGATCAGTCTTCTAGGTACGGCCAGTGACTTACTTAGGATGGCAATTGGACAATACGGTAGCCAAACACCATCTCACTGAGGCTGTTTTAGGTGACCAGAGGAGGAGCAGTAGGGGAAGGAGGGCAAATCACTTACACTGTTCACCCTCTGAGAGTTTTTACCTGAGTGTATATGTTAGTTGTCTATTACTGTAAAACAAATTGCCTCCAAAACTGTCGGTCAGAAATTTGGGAGCAGCTTAACTGAGAGTTCTGGTTTGAGGCTCTTACGGCATTGCAGTCAAGATTTGAGGTGGCATTCAGTCATCTGGAGACTTGATTGGGACTGGAAGAGTCCTCTCCCGGTGTCTCCCAAGGCTGGCATGCCGGTGCTGGTTATTAGTGTGAAGTCCCAGTTCCTCCCCATGTGAGCATCTCTATGGCACTGCCTGAGCATCCTCAAAACACGGCAGCTGGATTCCTCCAGAATGAGATCTAAAAGACCAATGCAAAAGATGGAATGCCTCTTATGACTTAATCAGAAATCACATACCACCACCTGCATCGTGTTCTTCAGTCACAAAGGCAAGCCCTCAGTCAGTTTGGGAAGAGAATAAATACAGGCATGAATACCCGGAGATAAGACCCACTGGTCTCGTATTTGAGGCCAGTTTACCAAATGTACTTTACCAAAGCACAGCAGGCCTAATAGATCCCTCTTTCCTTCTATATACTACTATCCAATTTCAAATCCCAACACCAGTGTTGCAACTGTTTCACAGTTGCTTGCCCTTCTGCTGGCATTCAGCATTCTTTCTAAAGGCCTTTCACCAATCTCCTCCAAATTTAGAACTATATAAACTCTATTCTATATTTCTCAAATGTTGGTTGTTATTGCTAAAAAGCAAATATAGTTTAACAGAGTTTGGAGAAACATTTGCTACTACATTCAAACAAAGTTAAGAAAACAATCACTAAATTGAAATGAACCCGGAGAAGAGTCATTGGCCTACCCTAGGAGTTTTCAATCTGGGTTCAGAGATAGATGGCCAAGATGCGTATACCCCCAAATTATCTATAGTACTGTGCGTGCGTATACACATGGCACTTATCTAAAGTAGAGCCCATAGCTTGTATCAGCTTCTCAAAGAGGCTTTCAGAGTGTAGCGACTTTCAGAGCCCTAATGAAATCCAGTTCCCATTGAGGTTTTTCCAGTTAAAGGAAATGGGATACTGAGCCAATCACCAGATTATGCCCTCAAGGCTCCAGATACACGCATCATCGTCTGCTTTGTGATATAGATAACTTCTATAAAAGTTCTCCTTTCCAGCAGCCATGACAAAGCTTTGTCAGTGGAGAGCACTGGAGGGACATTTCTCTATCTGTACAGTGTAGGGGCTCCTGTAGGCAGGTTCTTACAGTTCATTTGGCTTCTGGAGCACCCAGTTCCAGCAGTGCCCGGTGGCCAACAGTGTAGGGCACCTCCCATGAACAACTTCTCCAGGAACGCTCTCAGGTAACTTTGCAGGCGACTGTTATGAAGAGCTTTCCCCAGCACCCTTCAGGCGGCTTTGCAGTGGAGTACCACTAATACCAGTAGTACCACTGGTACAGCACCCTCCATGAACGGCTTCCCCTCGCACCCCTTGGCCAGCTTCGCACCTCAGCAAATGTCTCTGACACTCAGTGAGCCCCAGTCACTGAACTTCGTCAGTGAGTCCCTCTTCCCTGAGGGCAGTGGCTTACCCCTGTATCTGCTACTCCTGTATTCTTCAGAATCTGCTTTGCTTCTCTCTAGCCATCTCCTTATTACTCTATTCTCCGTTATGTGTGATAATTCTTTTTTTTTCTTTTTTGAGACAGAGTCTTACTCTGTCACCCAGGCTGGAGTGCAGTGGCGCAATCCCACCTCACTGCAGCCTCCGCCTCCCAGGTTCCAGTGATTCTCCTGTCTCAGCCTCTCGGTAGCTGGGATTACAGGCATGTGCTGCCACACCCGACTAATTTTTGTATTTTCAGTGGAGAAAGGGTTTCACCATATTGGTCAGGCTGGTCTTGCCTGACCTCAGATGACCTGCTTTCCTTGGCCTCCCAAAGTGCTAGGATTACAGGCGTGAACCACCATGCCCAGCCTATAAGTGATCATTCTTTACACTTTACCTTCCATGTTCAAACCATGGTGTGATTTCTGCCTCATTGTTGAACACTGGTTGATACAGAATTGGTATCAGAAGTGGTCCCAGGAGATGGACAATGAAGATAAAATTTACGAATCGGTTTGGTCATTCCCTTTGGCTGAGTTCTTCCTCAGAGGAAAATGAGATGCTGGAAATGTGTATGGCATGCAGGGGCATTACAGTTGATCAGACCATCATCTGTGGTTGATGGTGATGACATGCCAGCTGAAGCAGTGACTGCCTCAGCAGTTGATGCATTTGACAATTAGATGACAATAAGGACAGTGGTATGGGATAGATCTTTCTGGGTGCCCTTAAGCACTTATAGATAGAAAATGACAACCTTATGTCTTTCAACTCTCAGCTCAAGTCACAGAGTAAGACCAGAACTGCAAAGAGCCTTTTACTTCTTGCAGACATAGTGGTGATACTGTTGAAAATCAACCAGTAAATTTTATTTTAAGCGTTGCTGAATTATAGTAATAGTTAAATTCACAGTCACATCACTATGTATGTGTATATATGTAATATACATATGCACACGTGTATGTGTGTGTGTGTCTGTGTATTATAAGCCATTTATTGGAAAAGAATGGAGACCTGAAAATTGGAATAAGGCCATCTCCTTGGACCCAGATGATGCTGACAGTCTTGAAATTCCATGTCTCTCTAAGCTTTGCCTATTAGTGAAAGTAGCTTGCCCTCTGGAGACTAACCTGTGTTTGCCTGAAAGCTCTGTGATAACCTCACTTGGGGAAGAGTTGCTAAAAGAGGATGTTCCTTTGCAGGACCTATCATAACCACTCACTATCACCACGAGACCTATAACCACAGTTACATCTCAGCATACCCCACGGGGACAGCCACACACTATGACCCAGGAAGAACTAGCTTACACTCCAAAAGAATTGTAAGACTTTGCTAATATAGAGGCAGAGTCCGGGGAATATGTGTGGGAGTGTATCCTAAGGGTGTTAGACCAAGAAGGGTAAAATATACAGCCAGCCTGCTATGCTTGTGCTTGCTAGAGATTCCAGATTTGATGCATTAGCTCATGCAGCTGAAGGTTGCTCTTACAATTTATTGGCTCATTGACTGAAACTCAGACTCAAACGCAGCCTACGTTTAATACAGCTTAGATGCCAAAGCCTTTCTGTCATCATGTGGAGAAAGCAATCCAAGGACTTAGGGAGATAGGAATGTTAAACTGTATCATGTGTGACCGGCACACCCTTCCCCCTCCACCATTCCATGAGAAGGCCCGTAAGACACTCTCTTCACTAAGGCATTGAGAGGTACATCAGTAAGGGGAGCACCTGCGTTTTTGTAAAGCTCCGTGGTTGCTCTTTGTAGACCAGGTGGGACTGTGGGGATACTGCCATTTAGATGAACCTCCTAGTTGTGCCACTGTGGAAGACTGGGGATATGTTTTACAGGAAGACGTATATTCTTGGAATTCAAGGCCATTATATGCAGAGGGGCATGCAGATTCAAGCTCAACTGCAAAAATATTTAATGTCCATTATTTCCATTAATATTCGTCCCAGTCACTATTATAGAGGACACAAAGGATAGTGAGATATACTTGCCTTCAAAGAGTTTGCAATCTGGTAAGAGAAAATAAGACGCATGCACGTGACCATAGAACAAAACAGAGTAAATTAAAGGAGGAATCCAGGCCCTTCCGTACACCAGCCACCTTATGTCTCAGCCAAAAGGGGAAGAGGGAAGTGAGGAAAGGTGTGATCTGCTCTATCAAAGAGAGCTGCGGCAAGTTGCAAAGTGGAAACAGCACTTTGACATGACTCTTCCTTTCCTCAGTCTTTTCTAACTTTTCCTACGTTTTCCCAGAGTATACCTTCCTTAAAACCTCATCTACTGCCCTTCCTCAGGCCCAGCTGAGACTCCCTCAGTTTGACAACTGGGAAAAGAGACCCAGCTGTGCCCCAGGAAATAAGATGGACCCCACACGACCAGGCATACGTATCTACCTCCCCCTTATCGATGTCTGTGTCCCCACTGCCATTATTGACAACAACCTCATTCTTTGTCATCACACTCTCCACTGTCTCCTCCATGTCACTTCCAGCATCTACGGCAACTTCTTTATGTCAGTAGTGACTTCCTAATTCACTTTGTTAAAGTTCTGAGGCCAGATCTAAGATCAGCAGAATAATTGGTTAGTTTGACTGACAAGGGTAAGGAACGGGGAAATGACAGCTGAGTCAAGTACTTCAAATACTACATGCTAGAAACCCACTTCATTCATTCATTCTAGGGATTTAGCACTCCAGAGTTACAAACTTTTATATTTCCTGTCTTATCTCGAAAAAATGTCCAAGAGCATGCATAACACATTTTACATAGTTACATAACTGGCCAAGGGGAAAGGTCAAAGTTCCTGAGAAAAATCTTGGCCGAGTTCGCACTTTTTCTCCGTCTTAATTCTTTTGTGTATTCTCGCCTAGCACGGTCCTTTTTGCATAGGAACAATAAATATTATGGACCCAATTATAATACTCATTTTACAGAGGGAAATGAGCTGTAGGGAAGTTATCTGCCTAAGTTCACCAGTTACTATTTGATAGAGCTGTTAATACAAAAGCCCTTGACTTTTTTTTTCTTTTTCTTCTTTTTTTTTTTTTTTTTTTTGAAACAAGGTCTCCCTCTGTCACCCAGGCTGGAGTGCAGTGGCGAGATCTCAGCTCACTACAACTCTGCCTCCCTCAACATGACAGGTTCAAGCAATTGTCATGTCTCGGCCTCCCCAGTAACTAGGATCACATGTGTGTGCCTCCCGCCTGGCTAAATTTTTGTATTTTTAGTAGAGACGGGGTTTCAGCATTCGACTAGGCTGGTCTCAAACTCCTGGCCTCAAGCAGTCCACCAGCCTCAGCCTCCCAAAGTCCTGAGAATACAGGCGTAAGCCATCACACCCAGCTGCCCTTGACTTTTATTCAGAGTGTTTCTCCTAGCTGCAGTTCTGTAGGATTTTTGTGTGACCATTTTACGTCCTCTGTCTTCTGAGCAATAACAGGCAGTAGCGTGTCTGGGAGAGTCTGGGCCACATGGAGGGCATTTGGCAAAAGCAGTTAAGGAAAAAGCCATAGAAGCGTCATGGGAACAAAGTTTAGAAGCAGTGAGGGGACATCAGTCTTTACTGTTAGGAATCTCATGCAGCTAAAAGCAGCATCCCTGATAAACTCGTTATCTACTCAGCAAAACAGAAAACCCATAGGAATTTCAGCATTGCACCCGTCTTATCTCTTGTGCACATTCCTCTCTCATTTAATGATCGGCCATGCCAGAGGCCATTTTCCTGCTAACTCCTTCTCTGCCAAACTCAGTATTTTAATGTATTAGCTGTTATTGCACATATGACTAGAATCTCTTATAATCATTATATGTTTATAGCTTTCCTCTTGTGTCTGCGAAAGTCATCCTTTGGTTAACATAACCATCTTTTATTCACTTTCACCCAAAATTACAGTTCATAGCATAATACTTCAGGAAGGGAAAATTGTGAGGCATCCTCTTTATAAACCACCTATATTTGTAAGGATGCCAGGGAATCAATGGCAGTAAATAAGCTTAAAGAAAGAAAAGAAGTCTCAGCTTAAATTGAGTCTGAGACTCAGTTTTGCTCAGATTCATGTGGGAGATGACCCTTTTTGATTCCCAGCATTTATATGTATTAGTTTCTTTCTTCCTTTCTCTTTTTCTCTATCTCTCTTTCTTCCTTCCTTCCTTCCCTTCCTTTCTTCCTTTTTCTCTCTCTCCCTCCCTCTCTCCCTCTCTCTCTCTCTTTCTTTCTTTCTTTCTCTTTCTTTCAATGGAGTCTCACTCTGTCACCCAGGCTGGAGTGCAGCGTCTTGATCACAGCTCACTGCAGCCTCATCTTTCTGGGCTCAAGTGGTCCTCCCACCTCAGCCTCCTGAGTAGCTTGGACTACAGGTGCATGACACCATGCCTGGCTAATTTTTTTTTTTTTTTTTTTTTTAGAGATGGGGTTTTGTCATGTAGCCCAGGCTGGTCTTGAACTCCTGGGCTCGAGCCATCCACCCGCCTCAGCCCACAAAGTGCTGGGATTGCAGGTATCACCCACCACACCCAGACTACCTTCCAGTCTTTTCAGATTTTCTTTAGAAATCTCTATTTCGTATCCATAATCTCATTTTTACGTATCATCAAAAACCATGTTTAGATTGCTGTTTCATAGGTTTTTTAAAATCAGCTATGATTTTATTTTATTTAAAAGCCTTTTTTAAGGGGACCAACTTTTCTTATTTCTTCACAATGCCTTCTAATATATATGCACACATATCCATAATGAATTCATATATATGCATAAAGTTTTCATAAATCTGTAATAGCAGTATGTTTACAAAATTTTTGAAATATCTTTTTTTACTTAAAAGTGTTATAAATTCTCTAAGATGGACACCCGATGTAGTGCTTGTTGGAATGTAAATGAATGCACTTCTGGGGAGCAACTTGAAAGAACATATCAAACTCATAGAGGCGACTGTAATCAAGAAGGGATGGGGTGCATTCTGGGGGACCGGTAATGTTCTGCTTCTTGACCTAGGTGGTGTATACATGGTTTTTTATTTTATAACTGTTAAAAAGTACATATGTAAATTGTATGTACTTTTCTGTATGTTATGTTGTATTTCACAATTCAAAAATTATTTTTAAATGTACATTTGGTTATTAATTTCAAATAATTCTACCTTTAAAAAGAGTGTAAGTGATGATTTTAAAGCATGGATTATAATAGCAAATACCAAATACAACAGCAAGGGTTTGATTAAATAAAGCAAAGCAGATGCAGATGACAGAATCCTCCGCATCTTTTATAAAATGAAATATATCACGCCTGTAATCCCAGCACTTTGGGAGGCCGAGGCGGATGGATCGCGAGGTCAAGAGATCGAGACCATCCTGGTCAACATGGTGAAACCCCCTCTGTACTAAAAATACAAAAAATTAGCTGGGCATGGTGGTGCATGCCTGTAATCCCAGCTACTCAGGAGGCTGAGGCAGGAGAATTGCCTGAACCCAGGAGGCGGAGGTTGCGGTGAGCCGAGATCGCGCCATTGCACTCCAGCCTGGGTAACAAGAGCGAAACTCCGTCTCAAAAAAAAAAAAAAAAAATGAAATGTAAATAAATACATGCTGAGGCACAGGCACAAGCTGTTCATAACATGAAGGGGAAAAAATTGCACAAAGTATGTTCAGTAAGTTCTTCTACTTAAAAAGTTATATAATCCACGTGTTAAGAAGAATTTCGAGAGCTATATAAACCAAAGGATGGAGTGAAATTGTAGCAAGCATTTTATTTCTCTTTGTTTATATTTTCTAATTTTTCTAAATGAACTCATTTTGCTATTTGGATAAGAAAAAAAGCTATTTAAAAGAAATTTTAAGCTCATTTATTTCTTCATTCAGTAGCAAGTCTTAGCATTATTTCTCAGTTTGGGCCTTTTAAAAATAGTAATCAAAATATACATTTTACAAGAACAACCAGATTCTCTTCATAGCCCTTACATTTTGAAATAATGTATTTTATTTGTTGACAGTTTGGGTGAGGTCAGAGAGACTTTTTTTTCAAGTTTAAATTTCAAGTTTCAAGTGTTAATTTTTATATAAAATTCTTTCCTAATTAAAAGTTTGTATTTCAAGAAAAGAGATCTACCTTTATGTTTTTTTTAAAGAAGAAAACTATGATTTTTTTTTTTTTTTTTTTTTTTTTGAGACAGAGTTTCGCTCTTCTTACCCAGGCTGGAGTGCAATGGCACGATCTCGGCTCACCGCAACCTCCGCCTCCTGGGTTCAGGCAATTCTCCTGCCTCAGCCTCCTGAGTAGCTGGGATTACAGGCACGCGCCACCATGCCCAGCTAATTTTTTGTATTTTTAGTAGAGACGGGGTTTCACCATGTTGACCAGGATGGTCTCGATCTCTCGACCTCGTGATCCACCTGCCTTGGCCTCCCAAAGTGCTGGGATTACAGGCGTGAGCCACCGCGCCCGGCCTGATTTTTTTTTTTTTTTTTTAACAAATTAGGCAATATTTTTATTGTATTTTTTAATATTGCTTATTCACAAATCCTTCCATCTTTTAGATTAAGGCCAATTGTGAGTACTACTCAAGTCATTAATTTCACAATTACTATTATATTATTAAATCTCTATTTAGAGGTACTTAGTGTTATATTTTCAAAAGGAAATAGACACATGTCAATCAGGAAACGGAGGAAATGCAGCGTGAAAGGTACCATTGCTGCAGTTAACCAGAGCAGCCACTGGGTGTCTCCACTGCTTCACACCAGCCACTGTCTCTGATGGAAGTTTCCAACGAAAACGGGAGATGAAGAGCATAGCTTTATTTACAGAATTCTTAATTAGGAACTGATGCGGCATTTACTTGCCAGACATTTTATTTAGAAAGAGTTCTGCTCATGTAGGCAATATTTCCTTGCGTTCTTTGATAATTGGGCATTTGATTTGCCAAGGAGAGGAAGGGAAACATTTATTATTTTTCTTAACATCCTATCATTTCCTATTCAAATTTTTAAATCGGAAGCCAAAATTCTTCATTTGTGACATGCTGGCTATTTTCATAGCTACCATTTTCCGAGTTCTATAATGAAATGACTCCAGTAAAAGCAAGAAAAGTTACCACTAGACAGGAATGTGGTATATTTTTCTTTTGGAAAAATAGAAAACTACATTGCTACTAGCTTTCTACCTCTAAGAAATGTCACCGCATCCCAAAAGGGCTAGTGAATAGAAGAAAGAGACAGGGATCGGCCACAGAGTAGTGGAACTGGCCTCTGGGTAAGTGATCTTTAAAGCCAAGCCTCTACTGGGTGGGGTGGCTCTCACCTGTAATCCCGAGGTGTGCAGATCACTCGAGCTCAGGAGTTCCAGACCAGCCTGGGCAACATGTGAAACCCCATGTCTACTAAAAACGCAAAAATTAGCTGGGTGCAGTGGTGCACTACTGTAGCCCCAGCTATTCAAGAGGCTGAGATGGGAGAAGCGCCTGAGCCCAGAGGGATGAGGTTGCAGTGATCACGTTGCTGCACTCCAGCCTCAAAAGAAAAAAAAAAAAAAAAAAAAGCTAACCACTAACCATTCCTGGGATTGCACATCTAAACCTTGGGACTGACTATAATTTAGAAACTTAACCTCAGTTAGTATTTCTAGATCCATTAAATTTGCAATTTGTTCATTTAGGGTACATTTCTGTCTTCACCCTGACTTCTTCTAATTTTTCCACTCCAGACCTACCACTTTCTTCTGTGGCCTCAATTCCTTCTGCCGTCTACCATTGCCGTTTTCATCTTTTCTTTGCTGCCCCTTTTCATTTGCTTGGTTGAGTAGATAAATTTTGAATGAAAGTCATTGTTTTTAAAAAATCCTACTTTAGCCCCACATCATTCCATCAGAAGAAAGGAATTCTAGAAATTTAACATAAATGGTGCAAAGTTTAAAAAGCCCCTATACAAAAATACGATTGTGCACTTCAGCCAGTATTCACCGCGATGTAATACATTGGCTACATTCTGATGTACTTATCTGCTTAAGGAAACTAATGAATGGTGGAATCGGAAGAAAAAACTTGAATTCAAACAGGAGCAAAGTTATAGAGAAAACGTATTTTTCATTGTACAAACTCTAACTAGAGTAAATAAACACAGAACTAGGTGTAGGTAACAGAGCTTCATGTTGGAGAGTAGAATTTAAATATCAAGTTCACCTTATAAGGAAAATACGTAGTCATGAGTTAAAGAACACGTTGTTTTAAATATTCAAATAAATGAGGGGAAGAAGTAATAGAAGATGATGGATCCCAGATTTGACATTAATTTCATATCATGTACTTAATTCACAGGATTCTTTTCAGAAGGGGAAAGGAATGAGAACTCTCACAGGTGATCAGGGAGAGAGTGGATCTCAGCTGTCATTCTACCACGGGAAGATAAATCCACACAAAATCCTACAGAGCCTTCTGCAATTTGCTATTTTTAATATTAAATGCTACATTTTCATTTTTAAAATATAATAATGCTACATTTACCATCAATCTTCGTTTGCTTTAATTTAGACCTGAAGCTCAATTTTCCCTACTTTGCTTGTTCACTGGACAGTCTGGCTACACAGAAATTTACATCCTGAATGAAGGATTTCAGGCAATTTACTGAAGCACAGCTGCGATTTTAAGCTCATCCATTTAGCATGAAGAAACATTAAGAAAAAAGGCACATTTTCAGAGTGTATAATGCAGTTTTAAAAGATAAAGACACTTGCATGTCTGTGTTCAGCACAGCACTATCACAATAGCAAAGCCATGGAATCAACCTAAACGTCCGCCAAGGGCAGACTGGATAAAGAAAATGTGGCACATATACACTGTGGAATTCTACGCAGCCGTGAAAAACAATGAGATCATATCCTTTGCAGGGACATGGATGGAGCGGGAGGCCATGATCCCGAGTAAACATAGAAAGAAAAAACCAAATGGGCGATGTTCCCACGATGTTCCCACTTATAAGTGGGAGCTAAACAACAAGAACACGTGGATACTAGGAGACGAAAAACAGACACTGGGGCCTACTTGATGGGGGGTGGGCAGGAGGGAGGGTATCGCAAAAGAACACGGCTCGGTTACTATGTTTAGTACCCAGGTCACAAAACCCCTGTTACACCCAGTCTACCTAGGTAACAAACTTGCACATGTATCCCTGAACCTGAAATACAGGTTTTTTTAAAAAAGGTAAAATAAAAATAAAGAATAATCTATTCAAGTAACGACCCAAAAGTTTTTCTGTATTTTATGAAGAGCAGTGAATGCATTGCTAAGCAGCTAGGCTGAGATGAGGGTAAGAGGAGAGAGGTTTAGTGGTCCTGTCGTCTAGTCCTGACTCTGCTGTCACAATTTATTTCACTTCTTTGGGCTGTCAATTTTCTCATCTATAAAATTAATCGATTGGCCGGGTGCAGTAGCTAATGTTTGTCATCACGGCACTTTGGGAGGCCGAAGTGGGTGAATCACCTGAGGTCAAGAGTTTAAGACCAGCCTGGCCAACATGGTGAAACCTCATCTCTACTAAAAACATGAAAATTAGCCGGGCAACAAAATGGGGGCAAATGCCCGTAATACCAGTTACTCAGGAGGCTGAGGCAGAAGAATCACTTGAACGCGGGCCGTGGAAGTTGCAGTGAGCCAAGATTGCGCCACTGCACTCCAGGCGGGGCAACAGAGTGAGACTCTGTCTCAAAAAATAAAATAAAATAAGTTGGACTAAATGCTCTTGGTGCTAATTTTCAATGATCTGTGAAATCATAAAATAAAAGCCATAAAGACTAAAAATGTATTCTAGCTCACATGCTTTCATTTTCTGCATGAAATAAATGTTCATTCTGATATATTGGTAAGGAAAGTACACAGTGCTTGAATGCCCATTTTCTAGGACATAGAGCATATTTAACTATTTAGCTTATTATATAGCCATGTAGTTATAGTTTTGCCTACGTTACACATTTTGTTCAGATCTATTATTTATTTACTTCTGAGTCCTTGCTGATAGGCCCCGCCCTGATTATGATACTGCTTTCGTGGTGAAATAGGATCCACTTCCATGATCTGTGCCATGGAGATTCAGGAGCACGTTGTAGGGACTCTCTATGTCGGTGAATGACACGGACTATTAATACAGACAAGCTGTGTTAGAATCACCTGCAGATTATTTGGTAGTTTTTTTGTTTGTTTGTTTGTTTACTATTCCTGGGTCCTTCTGTTATAAGGATAGGACCATTTACTGAAACTGCAACCTGCAGAATCCCCCTCAATCTTTTTAATATTTTTAGCTTTTTTTTTCTAAAGTTACTCCTGCTGGAATGAGAAACTCGTCAATCTTTTATCAGGAAAACAACAACAACGGAATTTTAGAGTTTTTTTTTTTAAATTCCTGATCACAGATACAAATAATTAATGGTCTGGAAAATAGTTGAGTATAATCAAAAATATAATGCTCCTTAAAACATTGAGAGCTTTATAGTAACACAAAGGATGCCACACCCAACCCACCTCCCTAAGCCTCCCACAGTTACCAACTCTTGTCCACAATTTCAAAAAAGACAACCTAAAATTCTTTCTAAGCCTTAATTTTTGTTGAAGCCAATTTTAAAGTGTGATCAGGGATACAGACAATACATGTGCTAAAGCTAAAAATTTTGGTGATTGCCCAGGCACTTAAAATCTTTTTTTAACCAATATTTCCTTTCTAAAAATATAAATTTATATGAATAATGGATTATTTGTTATGATTTGCCTTTGAATAACCCTTTTCCCCTTCTTTGTCATGGAGGAATAATCCCAATGTGTTGCTGGGGGAGTTGTCCTACACTGCCTTATTTCAAAAGGAAACAGTCCCAGCCCGCACATTTTAGCACGCTGCTTCTCAGGAGCTTGCACTCATCCACCAATTGTATCATTTAGTTGGGATATGACAAAATTATGCTAAAACTCATGTTAAAGCTTCAGGTTTTTGTTTGTTTGTTTTTGCTGATCTACATATCAGCCTTACCTCCATGTACTTCACTAATTATATTTAAGGAATCAGAAGACTTCCTCTCTGAATTTTATTCTCGTTAATTTTTCTAGAATATTTATCTGTTAAATAAAATGAGTTGTTAGGGTATGTTAAGTGTGTAGGGCACGTAACCAGTTGACTGTCAAGGTTCTGAGTAGGTTAGATTTCATGGTCAAGCATAATCTTTAAACACTCACAATCTCACTCCTACACATTCCCAGCCCCCTGAAGTCTTTCATTCACTCCTATTCATTCTTACTTGCTCTTACTAGTAATATCTGCATTTAGATTCTCTCATCTTACCTTTCCCAAACCTCTTGCCTCACAATAAGTTTTATTTTCCCTGCTTACATTAGTTACATCTACTCTGATCTGTAGACATTTTTTTTTTACCCAAAACCCAGCAAAGCAAACACTGTCAACCTGTCAAAAAAAAAAAAAAAAAAAAAGGGCTGCAATGGTGGAGAGCAGATAAGCAGGTGGTAATAAATGATTCTAGTGAATCTGAGCCAGCCTGGGAACCTGCTGGGCTGGCCTGGCTCAGAGGTGGTAAGAGAAGGCAACAGGAGGCAGGAGGCGGCCCCATCCACTGTCCCTCCCCAGAGCAGGAAAGAGTGGGGGACTCCCTACCCTAAAGCACACGGGGGGAAACTATCTAAGGAAGAGTCCCAGCAAGATCAAGTATCGGTGCCACGTCCAAGGGGTCAGAGAAATGATCAGTCAGGGTGGTAGGGCCACGAGTTTACCTTGTGGTTTGGCTCTATGTCGGTGTATGGAAGTGCCGACAGCTGAGCTGAGAGCTGCCAAGAGAGGCAGAGAGCAGGTGTGTCAGAGATTTGGGGCCTGCACGGAAGCGAAATGTGATGGCAGAAGAAGACGCCACAGGAGTTGTTGAGGCGTCAGTTGGAAAGTGAACAGCAGAACTGGCAGTGGCTGCTGGGCCTGTTGGGGCACAAGGAATGACAAAGACGGGCAGCTGCAAGGCAAGACAGACCAGATTGGCCAGTACAACAGCAGAGGGCCACACTGGGCTTTAATTCAGGAATCCTGGTGGAGGCAATAACGAGAGGAAAGATGAGACACAGTAGGTAAGTCAAGGTAGCGGTCAGGATCGACGGAGACAGGCTGGCCAGATGGCTGTTCATTGAGTGGTGTGTCCGGCTTTCCAGCATCAACTGGATAGCCGAATGACAATGTGAGTCACCTTAAGCCAAGGTCAATTTTACTCCTCTACTTTGCTGGGGATCAGAATCATTAACTGCGTCAATAACGCCCACATTCGACTCATCCTACAATGGAGGCAATTGTAACTTTGGCAAAACCAAGGAACTTTTTTTTTTTTGAGACAGAGTCTGGCTCTGTCTCCCAGGCTGGAGTGCAGTGGTGCAATCTCAGCTCACTGCAGCCTTCACCTTCCAGGTTCAAGCAGTTCTCGTGCCTCAGCCTCCCGCGTAGCGGGAACTACAGGTGTGTGCTGCCAAGCCCGGCTAATTTTTGTATTTTGTAGTAGAGACAGATTTTCACCATGTTGGCCTGGATGGTCTGGATCTCCTGACGTCGTGATTCACCTGCCTCGGCCTTCCAAAGTGCTGGGATTACAGGCATGAGCCACCGCGTGAGACAGAACTTTTTTTCTGTTTTTTGAATGGCGTCTTGCTCTGCCGACCAGGCTCGAGTGCAGTGGTGCAATCTTGGCTCACTGCAACCTCCTCCTCCCAGGTTCAAGCGATTCTCCTGCCTCAGCCTCCTGTGTAGCTGGGGTTACAGGCGCACACCACCACTCTAGGCTAAATTTTGTATTTTAGTAGAGATGGAGTTTCACCATGTTGGTCAGGCTGGTCTCGAACTCCGGACCTCGTGATCCACCCACCTTGGCCTCCCAAAGTGCTGGGATTACAACATGAGCCACTGTGCCCAGCCGAACTATTTTTTTAACTGATGCACATTAATAAGATTTAGAAAATCTTGAGATTTAACTGACAGTGTTGAGATTCGTACAACTTTATGTTGAGAATTCTCTTTCCAGGAATTATTTCAATTAGTCACATTTTTATCTTCTACCGAAGTGTCAGTTTAGTGTAAATAACTGCCATTTGAATACTAACTTGTATAAAAAAATACAAAAAGATTGTTTATGTGTGTGTGTGTACACATACGTGTCAAGACTAAAAACTAAGCACTGGCTTAAGTCTTTGGCAAAGGACAAGCAGTTGGCAAGTTCGCAAGTTAGAATTTGTAATTCCATCCCGAAGTGGACTAAATCGTCAGTTTAAGAAGATTGTGAGTGTCAGCACATGCAGAGGTCATCCTGTGTCAATGTCGTTACAGTTTGCAAGTCCTGTGTCAATTCACGTTGTAGCCCACAGATACTAATGACTTCGCCTAAAGGAGATGTTCAGAAATGGAAGTGTAAACTCAACCCTAGTTGATCAATATGCTGATTGTGTTTCCTCGTTGTGATTCAAGCGAATATTTGATTATCTTTGGGTCGATCCGTAGTATATTCAGCAGTATCATGAGCACATAATTTTTGTTGATGGTTTGTCCAAAGTTTCTATCAATCCATCCTACCGGCATTGCTGCCTGAGTTATAACAGCTGCCCCGAGAATCTTGTCTGAACGACAAGTTAACTGCTGTTCCCAGTTATATCTGGTCTTTCCCACCCCCAAACATACACAAAAGATTTTTGTCATTCTTGGCATTGGACAGCAGAAGTGGTAAGACATGCCAGCAGAACTCCAAAGGCAGACTGTCCTTCCACCTGTTTTATGCTACAAGACAAACTTCCAAGTGCGAGGCGGTGTGGAGAGCTGTTTCCTTGAATGGCAGCTGAATGTGCCAGCGGGATCCTTGGCAGCAATGCCCAGGCACTGAAGCCGGGCATTCAGGAGAGCTAAATGGAGAACAGAGACTTGAGCAAACTGCTTCCTGGAACACTGAGAACCTGAATGGGAAATTAAGAAGAACCAGATTCTTTCTATTCTTCCACCAGCCAAGGTCAGATTTCCAAACTCCTATTGATTCTAATCTTTCCCAAACAGTGCTGTGGCAATGTATGAAAGTAATAAAAATAATCCTTTTTCTGTTTAAAAAAAAATGCTGTTACTTGCTGTTTTGTTATGCTCTTGCTTGAGAATTTTTTCCCCCCATCTTAAAGCAACAACTTCAGGATGGGGAAATCGAGCAAAACCATGGTGAAGAGATTCATTTAAAGAGGACAAGTGACTTATGCTACATCTCAGGAGACAGTTCCCTAAGGTGAGAGGTGTTGGCAACGCCAGCTTGCATGTTGCCTCTTAGCAAAAAGCTGGTGCGAATCATCCCTAGTTTGGGAGACTTTGAGCCAGGAATAACTGTCACAGTAAAAGACCCATTAACAGTAAGGAGGGTAAATGGATAGCAAAAAACCTAGGGGAATCCACAGGCTTTTGTTAATTCCATTCCATCTGCTTGGTGTTTCTGGAACTCTGCTTTCAAACTTAGAATACCCAGAATCCCAACAGTTGAGGAAAGTAATAACCAGTGTCTGGTGGCGAGGGTGGGGAGGAGAGCAACGGTGGAAAGATGAGAATTCTTCCAGTTATTTTCAGTTTTTCCTGAAACTGAGGCTCCCTGAAACTCTAAGTTTTGTTTGTTTGTTTGTTTTGTTTTGTTTTGTTTTTTTGAGACAGAGTTTTGCTTTTGTTACCCAGGCTGGAGTGCAATGGCACAATCTCGGCTCACCACAACCTCCGCCTCCTGAATTCAGGCAATTCTCCTGCCTCAGCCTCCTGAGTAGCTGGGATTACAGGCACGCACCACCATGCCCAGCTAATTTTTGTATTTTTAGTAGAGATGGGGTTTCACCATATTGACCAGGATAGTCTCGATCTCTTGACCTTGTGATCCATCCACCTCGGCCTCCCAAAGTGCTGGGATGAAACTCTAAGTTTTTAGGAAACTTAAAGATAAGTGTTTGTTTACTTAAAATACAGCCTGAAGAATACTTTTAGTTTTAAAAAAATTCTTGACTCTTTGATTTCCTCTTGGGAAGATTATTATTTAACAAAAATATTTATTTATAAACAAAATCTTTTAGAAGAGGATTCTGTGGAGGAAATAGTCGTAAAAGGACTTTTCGGCGGTGATGAGATGAGAAACACCGCCCTAAAGAAAACTGTGTAAGGGGCATCGTTTTCCAAATTGTTTTCATGAAAAATTTACAAGCAGTGGCTAACTTCCCACTGTACTGTGTATCTAATTCAATCAAAATATTGAAGATTCAAAAAGACCGTAGCCCAGGCACGGGGGCTCACACCTGTCATCCCAGCACTTTGGGAGGCTAAGGTGGGCGGATCACCTGAGGTCAGGAGTTTCAGACCAACCAGCCTGATCAACATGGAGAAACGCCATCTCTACTAAAAATACAAAATTAGCCAGGTGTGGTGGTACATGCCTGTAATACCAGCCACGCGGGAGGCTGAGGCAGAAGAATTGCTTGAACCCGGGAGGCAGAGGTTGCATGAGCCATTGCACTCCAGCTTGGGCAACAAGAGCAAAACTCTACCTCAAAAAAAAGGAAAAAAAGATTGTGACAGTGGTTGTGGGAAATTCCAGACTTGCTGCCACCAGCAGAGCCTTCCTTTATGGAGTGTCTAAGTGCGGGCGTAACAAATCCCAGACACCAGCTTTAGTGGCCAGTGGTTTCAGGAAATAGTAAAAAGTCAGTAAAAGTCTTGCTTGAACCAGGAAGCCTCCTCATAGAGTTGTGAATTCTTCAGAGAGGTTTTACCAAAGTAGGGGCACAATGTGCACGCCTGCCGTCTTTCGGGAATTCAGGAAACGTAGGCAACCGTGTTTATTATTCGCCCTCCTCTCCTTCCATGAGCAAAAACAAAATTATGTGCAATGGTTGAAGCGCATTCAACCATGACATTATCAGACATTGCTCATGGACCTGTCACATGGCAGGCTGTGTGCTAAGGGCTGGGCATGTGAAGATGGGTAAATGTACACTGTCACAGTCAGGACTGGTAACGACTGGCCCGGGGCTCACCTGCGTTGCCTGGATAACAAGCCAATTGGCACTGAGGCTCTCAGTCTTATCCCCACATGAGGGCTCCATCCAAACAGCCCATGAGACCAGTTTCTTCCTTCCATGGACCCCAGTGCCTTTAGGTGCTGAACAGCTGACTTTCCCAGGCAACTCAGAGAGCTGGTGTCTAACCCCACACTGATGTTACTGAAGAAGGCGGATTATCCTCCCACCCACCAGGTTGTTCCCACTCTTGCCCTATAAGGAGAGCAGCAAGGGGACAAAACCCCTCCCCTGAGATGCCCACCAACTGTGCATCCAACATACAACTTTGGCCCGTCTCTTCTCTTTGTTACTTCTTGCTTTGTAAATTTCCTCCAGTAGAGCCCATGAGATGTCATGGAAATAATCACAAAATAACAAACCTTTTTTGTGTGACAGGTGATGAGCACAAAAGGACCCATCTTTTTTTTTTTTTTTTTTTTTTTTTGAGACAGAGTTTTGCTCTTGTTACCCAGGCTGGAGTGCAATGGCGCCATCTCGGCTCACCGCAACCTCTGCCTCCTGGCTTCAGGCAATTCTCCTGCCTCAGCCTCCTGAGTAGCTGGGATTACAGGCACGGGCCATTGTGCCCAGCTAATTTTTTATATTTTTAGTAGAGACGGGGTTTCACCATTTGACCGGGATGGTCTCGATCTCTCGACCTTGTGATCCACCCGCCTCGGCCTCCCAAAGTGCTGGGATTACAGGCGTGAGCCACCACGCCCGGCCAAATGGACCATCTTATGCAGCGCTTGGCAGCTTCTGTAATACTACTCACCATGCTGCTGACATCACATGTTCCAGAACCAATCCTGTCCTTTGACAAGAAGGATTTCATTATCAGTTCCGGTGGCGACTGGCTAGAGAGAGGAAGAAACACTTCAGGGACTCTGCCGCCATGCCCAGATGGGGAGTGCAGAGTTTGTACCACGGGACTCCAGGGTTCCTTCTCTAGCAGCTACCCTGTGGCAGTGCCTATTTGGAACCTCCCTTAACTGCTGACTGCATAGATGTTTGCTTCATTTGTCCATCTGTTTGATCACTATTAGAGCTGTTTTAAGCCTTAAGAGAGATAGTGGACTAGAAGGTACCTTGGAAAAGTATAAAGCTCCATCCAAGTAACGTAACTTGAATATCAAATATGTATTTACTACCGATTATCAGTTCCATTCTTTTTTTCTGTTTTTAAACTGGGAACTTATAAAGCCTAAAATATAAAATGTGTATACATGGATATGCTCTGAAGTGAGGTGGAGGGATAGAAATTGACATTGTGGTATTGCTCTATAGCTTTGCAAGATGTTAGCATTGGGAGGAACTGCTTGAAGGCTACAAGGGAAAGCTCTGTCTTATTACTTACAACAGCATGTGAATGTACAGTTATCTCAAAATAAAAATCTAATTAACAATAAATAAATCCAGAGCGTGGATTTCTTATCCTGTCATTTTCCTCCTCCTGAAATTGCAGAATAGCCAAACAGAAACCTCCCCATGACCACCAGCTGAGATTCACTGGTGCCCGTATTAGTGGACACAGGCAGGTGCATCATGGGGCCTCCAGTCATGCATAATGGAAGATACCAACTCAACTGATATAAGCAAAGGAAAATACAGTGTATTAGATAATGACACCTCTCGAGCAGGGTAGTCGTAGGGTCAGCTGATTCAGCAGCTTGATTCGTAATCAAGAGCCCAAATTCTTTTCCACTTTCTCCCCTGCCATCCTCAGCCTATCAGTTTCATCCTTCAGGTGGCTCAAAGGTAGTTGCAAGGTGGCTGCTATCATGCCACGTCCTACATGCAGATGTGAAAAGTATCTCTTTTCAACAGTCTCATTTTAAGCGCAAGGAAACACCTGCAGGCCTTTCTGCGTCTTTTGACACTTGTTTTATTGTGGAACAAGTCACAAACACCTCTTTAAGTGGGTCACTTGGCCAGGAGGGAGAGCTTGCCATTATCCTTAGATGGAGGAGAGGAGGGGTGAGGTGGTTACCCCTGAACCTGGTCAGTGTTCTGCAGAGATGGGGTGATAAATAGGCAATTCCTTGCCAAGGAGCCACGGTAAAGCTTCAGGCCAGCTCAGAGGGTGACGAAGAGCAAGAAGAACAACCAGAAGGAACACACTTTTACAGCCTGCTTCTGATTCCACACCATGAGGACAGCAGGGCAGCATGCCACACCGGTCCAGGAACTCAGAACTAGGTAAGGAGCAAGGGAGAAAGGATGCTGTAACTGAAACACAGAGAATGAACTTTCTCCCAGGTGGCTTCAAGGGCTGTCCTTCTAAAAGATCTTGTCCTGGGTTTAAAGGTTAGCAAATGTTTTGTTTTGTTTTGTTTTGCCTGCATGAGGGTTGAGTTAAAGCAAAATAATGTTTAAGGGTTAGTTTTAAAATAAAATATTTTATGTTTTTGGTTTTTTGGGTCAATAGAGACAGGGTCTCTCTGTGTTGCCCAGGCTGGTCTTGAACACCTGGGCTAGAGCAATCCTCCTGCCTCAGCTTCCCAAAGTGCTGGCATTACAGGCATGTGCCACCACACCCAACCTCTTAGAAGTGTTTTTACAAATGAGAACATGCAACAGTTGCCTTTCAGACTATTTATTTCCTGGTCATCAAAGATTTCTTTCTTTATTTACCCAAAGGGGACAGGGGTCAGTCTGTTTATTGGAAGATGTGCCCATATTTGGTCATATATTGGAGGAGTATACAATTGTCCAAATAAGGGATATTTATTGCCTTCCTGACTGCAGACTCAAGGAAGCAGGGAGTCTGACGTTTTCTCCAATGCCTGTCTGTACCCACATTCACTGTCACAGAGTACATGCTTAATAAATACTGATTGAACTAATTTGAAAATTTGATTCTCTACTCCAAAACTGTGAAAACCTGGAAGGTATATTCTTGCTGGGGGGCAGCATGAACAAGACAGGAAGGGAGCTGAAGATGTCTCTCTCAGTCATTCCCTGTGTCTGTCATATGCCCCACATGCATAGTCCTAAATGCCACTGTCTCTCAGTTGGCTTCTACCAGGACTCAAGCCCCGTGGAGACAGCAGCTTGTAGAGTCTCAATCCCAGGGCAGCAAGAAGGTGAGCCAGGGGGAATCCTCCAGCTCGGGGAAGGTCTTCCCCATCTATGTACTGGAGGAAGGAGGAAGTGGGACAGTCATTCACCAGTCTAAATCTTACTGCTAAAATTAGACCGAGTGCCACATCTCCAAACCTGGAGACCCATGGTATCTGTCACACAGGCCAAAAATTGTTCTTCCCAGGGTGTGGACAGTGGAAGCTGTATAAACGCTGACCAGTGAGTTCATCTACATTTTAAAAGGGTGAAGAAAATTGTGATTCTTTTCTCCTGAAGGAACTTTACAAATGACCTTGACAAAAACTCCTCAAAACCCATAGAACCAAATTTCATAATGCTCTTTTTATTCCCTTGCTTCTATTCCCTCCTTTCTCTTCTTTTTCTATTTCTTTTCTGCCCTCGTTTCCTATTTCTTAACGTTGCTCCCTCTTTCTTCCTGCTTGTCCAGGCTTTTTTCCTTTTCCCACTTTACGGTGATACTTTGGAACTGAAAGTATAGTTTAGTATTTATCTAAAGCAGTTGTTTCTTTGTCCATGGTTCCCCGAGCCTTCATAGAAAATAATTCTTCCATCCTAACTTGACTTTATGATAGTTACCCACACACTTAAGGATACAAATGTGTTCACATTGAATACAATAAAAGGAAAAATAATAATCATATGGAGACTAGCATTGAAGCATTCCAGCCTCTACTATTTTAAAATTAGGGTTCAACTTGATGCCACTTATATCTGAACTCCTAAAATTACAACCATCATCTGTGTTGTACAGGCTTCCTCTATCTATGCAGACATTTCCTGTTCTGTCTTCTCTTTCCCCAGAGGCTCATTACAACCTGCTTGCTGTTGGTTGGAGTTTATATCTGGGGAAGAGGGGACTGAGAAGCGGAGGAAGGGAGGAAGGCATGAGATCTTGGGCGTAACCTCAATTGGCGTGTTTACTCTCATCCGACTGGGTTGACTTTAGAATGAAAATGTCTCCCCACTTAATTAATTTAAAATTAGTCATTCAAATATGTTTTTCCAAACTCCGTGTATCCATTTACAATTACGTATGTCACGCTTGTGCACATCACCGGTTCTCAAACCCCAGAGCCACAGCTCTGAGGTCAGCAATTCCAGCAAACCTTTATATAGTGCTTCCCATGTGCCAGGCACTGTGCAAAGCTCTTCATGTGTATCAAATTATTTCATCCTTCAACAGCTCTACAAGGAAGGTAGCTTAGTCAGCTCGGGCTGCCATAACAAAACACCATGGACTCGGTGGCTTAAACAACAAACATTTATTTTCCCACAGTTCCAGAGACTGGAATTTCAAGACCAAGGTATCAGCGGAGCTGGTGTCGGGTGAGGGCTCCCTTCACAGGGGGCAGACAGCCGCATTCTCAGTGTGTGCTCCCCTGGCCTTCCTCTGTGCTCCTTAGAGTGAGTGAGCTCTCCGGTGTCTCTCCTCATAAGGATACTAATTTACGGGCTCAGGGCTCCATCTTTACCATTCATCCAGCCTTCACTACATCCTTAGAGCCGCCATATCCAAATACAGCTACATGGGGGTTAGGGCTCCAGCATATGCATTTCAGGGGACACAAACATTCAATCCACAATGGCAGGTAATATTGTCCTCCCCATTTTTCAGATTAGGAAACTGAGGCCAGACAGGTTGAGTAATTTGCCCAATGTCGCACAAACACTAAGTGGGAACACTGGGACATGAACTCCAGCATACATGCTCTTTTTTTCGTTTTGTTTTGAGACGGAGTTTCGCTCTTGTTACCCAGGCTGGAGTGCAATGGTGCGATCTCGGCTCACCGAAACCTCCGCCTCCTGGGTTCAGGCAGTTCTCCTGCCTCAGCCTCCTGAGTATCTGGGATTACAGGCACGCACCGCCATGCCCAGCTAATTTTTTTTGTATTTTTAGTAGAGACAGGGTTTCACCATGTTGACCAGGATGGTCTCGATCTCTTGACCTCGTGATCCACCTGCCTCGGCCTCCCAAAGTGCTGGGATTACAGGCTTGAGCCACCGCACCCGGCCGCATCCATGCTCTTACCCACTAGGCTGTGTTCTCTCACACCATGAGTCATGATGATGATCACGACTCATGATCTGACATCTAGCAGCCCATCAACATCATCAACATCTAACAAACCTAAACCTTTGAGCCTATTATAGAATCATCAAGAGTTTTGCCATGCTTCTTAGAAAAAAATTCCCTACAAGAATACAATCTCTCACTATTATTATTGTTTTAGAAATAGACTTCTATGTAACCAATTTGGAAAAAGTAACATATTTACTATCAACTGGCTGTTAAAATGCTTATACATCTTGATTAGTAAACAAACCTTCTCTATTTCTATATTCAAACTATTCAAACTCAACAATAAGAAAACAACTCATTTGAAAAGTGGGCAAAAGATCTTGACAAGACACATCATCAAAGAAGATATGCAGGTAGTAAATACGCATATGAAAAGATGCTTCACATCATACGTCATCAGGAAAACGCCAATTAAAACAATGAGGTACCACTACACGCACCTTTAGGAATGGCCAAAATCCAGAACATGAGCACCTCAAATGCTGCCACGGATGAGGAGCAACAAGAATTCTCATTCATTGCTTGTGAGAATGCGAAATGGTACAGCCACTTTGGAAGACAAGTTGGCAGTTACTTATAAATTTAAGTTTCCATATCATAACACAAGTAGATGTAAATATAACCAGTGGTAGGTTTTTTTTAGACGCTCTATTACTTTTTAAGGATTTAAAGCTTTTTAACCCCAATTTCTACTCGTAAAGCTGGAACATTATAATTTGATGAGATTACCCTTAGAATTCTTGCCAGTCAATGAAGAAACCGCTTTTACACCAACTTACAGCTTGTGCTGTGTTTAAATACACACTGAGGGGAATCTGATGAACTGTCTGGTGACAGTCAGGGTTTTCAGTTAAAGGAGGTGAGCGGAGCAGTGTATCAGATGAGAGCAAAGGTTCGGGAATCTGGATAGCCAGGCCTGAATCTTGACTCTGCTGGGTCCTTGAGCGAGTCGCTTAACCTGTCTACGCTGTTTCCTCATTTGTAAAATGAAGTTATAGTAGCTTCTACTTTATGTGAGGATTGACTGGGAGGCTCCACGTTGAGTATAAATTAAATAGCACCTGGAATTAAGTATTCACTAAAGAACTGTGGGTTTCTTAACTGTAAATTTCCAAAGAGTATTTTTTATTTTTTAAGAAGTATTTTTATTCCCCAAACTCTCTAACAGGAAGTGACATCTTCATTGTTAAGTGAAAGAATGATAAATGTTTTGAGACATCAATGTTCCACCCCAGCTCATTCTCAGTATTACTATTTTCACCAGGGAACAGTAGACGTGATATGGGAGGTGAGCAAGGAAGTACTGGGGAGAGAAGGGCGGGGTTCCTGGAGAGGGCTCCACCCTCAGGTTTATGCCCAGGGACCTAAGTGAGAACAGGCACTCCTGTTTTTATGCCCAAATGTTGCATTTTTCAAGACCACTCTGGCCCACCACACCCCCCATCCTGTGCCCATAAAAGCTCTGAGACCCTAGTGGACATGGACACAAGCAGTTGGATGTGGAGAGGAGCCGAGGATCAGAAGAGCACACGAACAGGCCCCAGCAGATGCCCAGCAGGCCACTGAGGCTGGATGATGCAGAAAATTCGGACAAGGGCAGTCAGAGGAGAGTCCAGCCGCTGGACAGCCCGACTCCAGGGGAAGACTGCCTTCCCACTCCATCCCCCTTCTGGCTCCCCATCTACCTTGCTGAGAGCAACCTCCACCACTCAATAAAACCTTGCACCCATCTTCCAAGCTCAAGTGTTATCCAATTCTTTCTGGTACACTAGGGCAAGAACTGGGGATAAGAAAGCCCGGGCTGGGTGCAGTGGCTCACGCCTATAATCCCAGCACTTTGGTAGGCCAAGGCGGGTGGATCACGAGGTCAAGAGATCGAGACCATCCTGGTCAACATGGTGAAACCCCGTCTCTACTAAAAATACAAAAATTAGCTGGGCATGGTGGCACGTGCCTGTAATCCCAGCTACTCAGGAGGCTGAGGCAGGAGAATTGCCTGAACCCAGGAAGTGGAGGTTGCGGTGAGCCGAGATCGCACCATTGCACTCCAGCCTGGGTAACAAGAGCAAAAATCCATCTCAAAAAAAAAAAAAAAAAAGTCCTCATCTTTGTGACCAGGCGGAGGGTCTAAATGAGCTGATTAACGCAAGCTGCCTGCAGACGTCAAAACCAAAAGAGCGCACTGTAGCACACGCCTCCTGGGGCTTCGGGAGCTGCAAACACTCAACCCTAGACACTGCCAAGAGGTCAGAGCCCAGAAAAGCTCCCCACAACCTGCTGTCTGCATGCTCCCCCCAGGGGTTTGAGCAGTGGGACACTGAAGAGGTGAGCCACAACCCTGTCACCTGTCCTGCAAGAGGGATAAGGGAACTTTCTGCAGAAGTTCTATTTTCAGGCAAAACCGGGCCTCACATGGGCAAGAACGTAGCTAGATCTCAGGCCTTGCTCTTAAACTGCAGCTAGGTACCCCAGCCCTGCACAGGAAGTGGGGAGGAGCTCTTGCTTCTTCCCACAACAAACAGGTTCTCACACGTGCAGCTCCTGTAAATTACACGACATCAATGTGTATATAGGTTCTGTCTTTTGGGGGAAAGACATTGTAACGTGGAGCATTTCTCTTAGAATCTACTTAAAACCAGATATTTCAGTTATTAGAGTGAATTAACACTACCAAGTAGCATATAAAACACACTTGGACTGGTCGAAATGAAGTGTAGACTGTTAGTGTAGACACCCATCAGCACACCTACACTCCCATAGACACAAGAGTATCTGTTTGCCTCTGTTGATATGGTTGGGAAGTTTTGCTCTGTGACTTGGGGAGTAGAAAGAAGGGTTGCTGAGACAGCTAAGAACCAGGAGGAGGAGGTTGGAAGGATGGTATGGATTCTCTTCCTTCCTAGGTCTTTGGATTTGGTTTTAGACCCCAGTGGTTAGATGCATAAGAGCCAGAAAGTAGGGAAACTGCCCACAAAAACGCCTTTATGGTTCTCAGTTCCAAGCATCATTGCCTCAGCTTCCAGGTGACAAAGTTTAGTTTAGAGCTGAGGAGAGAGGCCATTTTCCCTGCTTGTGCATAAAACCCCACTCTGCTCCGACAACCCAAGGACCGGCCGGGCTGGCAGGCCACGGCAAGATGCATGGCACTGGCTTCCTCTTCTTCGGTGAAAGTCACCTGGGGTACAGACAGTGGGTCCAGCACTGGGGGAGGCATGGTGACGTTCCTGACAGACTCCTCCCAGAACCTACACCCACTTCCGGTGGACTGGTTTCCCCTGACCCCACCAGGCAGAACTGGGCCGGACTGTGTGTTTGGCTTAATCAGCACTGCTTCCACGGAGGCTGTGACAGCACGGAGGATTTCCAAGTGGCCCTGAAAACCTGGAGGAACCAGAGCAGGAGAGAAAGGACCAGGTAGAGCTATGTGGCTATGGCAGCTGGTGTGTATAAGCATGAATGGCACAGCCCATTGGAGAAGCCCAGAAATAGCTGCAGGACACTGAGGTCAAGCTAGGAGCATGTTGTTACCTTTGTAATTTGGACATCAAAGGGAAATGTACCCTGATTTTATATGGTCTGGAAACACCTGGACATGCTGTAATTATACTACAATTGCAATTAATGGGTTACTTTACGAGTAACCTGATCTCATGAAAAAAAATTGGTGGCTTACAATAGAATAAGGAGATTGGTGACTTATTAAAATAAGGGGGCCGGGCACGGTGGCTCAAGCCTGTAATCCAAGCACTTTGGGAGGCTGAGGCGGGTGGATCATGAGGTCAAGAGATCGAGACCATCCTGGTCAACATGGTGAAACCCCGTCTCTACTAAAAATACAAAAAATTAGCTGGGCACGGTGGTGCGTGCCTGTAATCCCAGCTACTCGGGAGGCTGAGACAGGAGAATTGCCTGAACCCAGGAGGCGGAGGTTGCGGTGAGCCGAGATTGCGCCATTGCACTCCAGCCTGGGTAACAAGAGCGAAACTCCATCTCAAAAAAAAAAATTAAAAAAAAAAAAAAAATAAGGGGATGACAGCCATAGCCAAAATGTCTATGAATCTGAAAAACCAAGACTCAAGCAAAGAACGTTTAAATTGGATTATGCAAAAAAGAGGAAAAACACAAGCCCTGGAAGAATGAAACCTGCTTCACTGGGTACCTTTTAAGCACAAGTTTCAGCATTTCTTTCCAAGGAGAACTTATGGCTGGACATCCAGATGGAAGAGGAACTGAGGACTTGTGTTGGACGTTACATGCTACTCTACTAAAGACTGGGGAAAACGTCAGCTGTTCCTAATGAAGGATGAGGGGAGATGGACAGCAGCACCGTTGCCATCACTGTTGATTCCAGAGTGTCCTGAGCATTCGAGCCACCTCCAAACATTCTTGTGAAGCACTGCAAGATGCATGGCACTGGCTTCCTCCTCTCAGGTGAGAGCCACCTGGGGTGCAGACAGTGGGTCCAGCACCCTGGGAGACATGGTGACAGCCCTGACAGACTCCTCCCAGAATCTACACACATTTCCAATGGACTGGTGACCCCCACACCCCCACCAGGTTCCGATGAAAAACACCTTCTAAAGAACTGTCTCTTCTTAGAACAGCCTCCCTGAGCACAGGAATCAGGGCAGCAATCAGCGGCAGCTCAGCTTGACTGTCCCCTGCTGCCTATGTACGTCCCTTCAGTAACTAAGTTGTTTTTACCATCCTTTGGGTGTTAGCTGGTGAGAGTCATGGTCTCAGGGAAGCCTACACTGACTAGGCTAGGCCTTGTGTTGCCTTCTTTACTTCTTCATAATGAATGACGGTTGACATAAATTGTGAATTGAATTAGTACAGATAATACAGGGAGGGATCATGCCCATGCACGTTGTTCACTGATGGCCCTTCAAGGCCTAGCACAGTGCCTGGAACCCAGTAAATGGTAACATTTGTGAATGTCAGCATCTCTACACGGCTTACAGCTTAGGCTAAAGCACTCGATGTATTACCCACTCCTGCTGTTCATATTTTTAACTAGTTATTTTTTAGTATTATATAAGCAACGTGAATACAAGTTCATTGTAAAAAAAGTTCAAACACATATAAAAGCTACAGTCTTTTATATATAAATTATGCCACAATAAAGCTACTTTTAAAAAAGCCATGGTCCCCCTTCAAAACTCCACACCAACCCAGTCCCATTCCTTTCCCAGACACAAACTCCAGAGTGTTTTAGTCAGAGTGCAATTAGGAGGCAGAGCCATGCCGGATATGTCATTGCAAACAGAGGGAATTTAACGCAGATGGTGGGGGAGTTCAGTGGCCAGAGAGCAGCAGGAAGCCGCTATCAACCATGGGGCTGGGGAGGTAGGGGGAGGAAGAAGAGTTACCAGAGCTCAGGAGTTTGGGTCACCTGGAAGGATCTGGGAACACGGCAGCACCTCCAGCTCAGTCTGGAGCAGTGGACGAGGGGGCTATCTGGCAGCAGGTGGAGACATGGACAAGACCTGTCAGACAACATGTGAAGCAGAGAGCAAGGGAGACATAACCTGGCTTCTTCCCTTCTCGCATTCTCCAGTGTCCATCCCTGGCTCTCTTTAGCCGGTCTGGAAATGAGCCTGGAAAATGTAGTTCCCAAGGATACAAAGCCCAGATAGAGGATGGTCTGGAATAGATCTGAGAGCAAGCAGACAAAAGGCCGGCATATGAAGTTTAAAATAAAACACATAAATAGCATCATGGCATATGTAATGTTCTAAATTTATCACTTACCATTTTTACAGAGATAAAATCTTATTAAAATGGCCATGGAGAGCAGGCTTGATCCACAGAATGAAGGGTACAGCAGGAGAGCACAGAGGCAGACAACGAAGAGAGACACGCTACAGAAGGGCAGCCCCGGGGCTGGGTGGGTGCAGGTCTTGTTCCTGGGGAACCAGGCCTGATCTACTCTGCAGAGTGGGAGGAGGGCAGGGGGCTGAGCTGACCATAGCTCCCAGTAGGATCGAAGACTCAGAAAGTTTAGAACCTGAAGGGAACTTAGGTCTCCCATTTCAACTCACGATTTCTACAGAATAAGGAACTGAAATGCAGAGAGTGATGGGCCCGGAAGCCCAAAGTAACAACTCAGCCAGTTGTTTTTTTTGTCATTTTTGGTTTTTCGGGGCATGGCGAAGGAGGTGTTAGGGGACAGTTTAGCAGCGATTCCTTCTCTTTCTGCTGTGAGTCACTGAGCAGCCTAGCAGGAAGGCTGTGCAGAGAAATGAGGAGCTCTAGAGCAGTCACGCTTGTCTGTCCTGCCTGGGGGCTGCTGTTAGACAGCTGACACGTCTGCGAAGCGGAGTCACCAAAGGACATCTTTTTCTTAGAGACTCCCCTAGCCTCCAGTCTGGTTTTAATTGTCTTCGGCATAATCTTGGAGCCTCCAGTAGTTCCCAGGGACTATGCTAGATACAAAGATGAATGAGATGAGATAATGAACAAGAGACATGTTTCCGGGAGCGCTAAGCCTCACAGGGAAGCAGAAGTGAATTCAGGGGAGCATGGTGCAATGTGGTCAATGCCTGTGGCAGAGAAGAGGAGTGGGTAATTGCTAGGGGACGCAAAAGCAGGGAGCTGGGCAAAGAAGACTTCACAAAGGTGACAGCAGAGAAGGTGCCGAAGGAGGAATAGGAGCTCTTCAGACCACAAACCCCAATGTTAGCACCTGGATTAGGCCAGCCTTCCCCAAACACCACTGCTATTTCTCAAGGATTTACGTAGAAACTGTTCTTGCCTATTTACCTCTCATTATGTAATGGGACCCCCCACACACACACATACACACATATTTGAAAGTATATGATAGATGAAGCGAGTTCACTGCCTCATCAATCATGATCAGCAGAACCAGATTAAGACCTTCAGGGACTCTGCACACTGAAACGTCACTGGTGCTTCATGTGTAATTGAGTGTGGGTAAAAACGCCATCACACACAGGCCTGTAAGGAAGCCCAGCGAAGTTCTGCTTTTTCCTACAGTGAGACCTTTTCTGTTTTTGAAAATATCAGATAGCCAGCTATCACCCAGGTAATGCTATTCTGATTCTCTTGGTGTCCCTCTCTGCCAGTGCTCAGGCTTGCGTATGGGTGATCCTGCACTGAGGCAGCCCCTTCCCACACCAGAAACCCCTGGTAAGGTTGACCTCATAAGTTCGTATTCCTATTCTTAACCAAATGGATGTAAAGTTGTTCTGTCACTTCCTCACAGCACATGCCTTATGACTTTGTTCTTTGTCCCTTTCTGTCAACAAACACTCAGCCTGCAACCCAGGAAGGCCACCTGAGGATCCAGTGGTCTGGTTAACCATAAAGAAAGACTGATGTGAGAAATGCTATTTCCTTATACTAAGCTCAGCTGCTTGTAGCAAGAGGAAGACCACGTGACAGTGAGGTGCGTATGAGCACAGACTTTAAAAACGGCGGCGGCGGGGTTCAACGTTTGCTCTTTCACTTAACCATTTGATCTTGGGCAAGTTACCTTACACCTGTAAGCCCAATTTTTATCATCTATAGAATGTGCTTAATAACAGCACCAGCTGGGCATGGTAGCTCAAGCCTGTCATCTCAGCACTTTGGGAAGCCGAGGCAGTGGATCACCTGAGGTCAGGAGTTCAAGACCAGCCTACCCAACGTGGCGAAAACCTGTCTCTACTAAAAGTACAAAAAAACAGCCAGGCATGGTGGCAGGCACCTGTAATCCTAGCTATTCTGGAGGCTGAGGTAGGAGAATCGCTTGGACTGGGGAGGCGGAGGTTGCAGTGAGCTAAGATCGTGCTACTGCACTCCAGCCTGGCGACAGAGCAAGACTCCGTCTCAAAATAATAATAATAGCACCTACCTCGTGAGGTCATTTGTTGAACAAATATTTAGTATACTGTTACCATGTACCAGGCACTATCCTTGAACAAGGGATACAGCAGTGAGCAAACAAAGCCTTTCCCTAGAGCTTACGTTCCAGTGGAAAAGGATAGACAACAAAAATAAATATGTATCATGTATATATTTAATTATATAAAATTATATATCATGTTAGAAGGGAAAGATCTAGGCAACATTGGGGAGGGCTTTCATTTAATTTTAAATTTAAATTTAATTTAATTTATTTATTTTTGAGACAGAGTCTCACTCTGTCACCCAGGCTGGAGTGCAGTGGAGCGACTCAGGTCACTGCAACCTCTGCCTTCCAGATTCAAGCAATTCTCCTGCCTCAGCCTCCAGAGTAGCTGGGATTATAGGCGCCCACCACTATGCCCAGCTAATTTTTGTACTTTTAATAGAGACAGGGTTTCGCCATGTTGGCCAGGCTAGTCTTGAACTCCTGACCTCAGGTGATCCGTCCATCTCAGCCTCCCAAAAGTTCTGGGATTACAGGCGTGAGCCACTGCACCAGGCCATGCTTTCATTTTAGATGGAGTGACCAAGAACCTGAGTGAGAAGGTGACTCTATGGACATGCAAGTGATAGACACCAGAGGGACAGCCTTCCAGACAGAGGGAACAGTCTGTGCAGAGGCCCTGAGGGAGGAGCAATCCGGAATGTTTGAGGAAAGTGAGTGTGGCTGGAGCCAACTGAGGGTGGAGCAGAGTAGAGGGAAAGGAGGTCAGAGAGTAGGAGACTGGAGGGTTCTGAGCAGAGGAGTGGCATGGCATGACACACACTTTAATAGGATCTCTCTGGCTGCTGGGCTGAGAATACACTTAGGAGGGTAAGGGTAGAGATGAGGAAACCAGTTAGGAAACGGCCGCCGTGATCCAGGTGAGAGATGATGCGTGCGATGTCCTTACCTTGGCACCTGACATGAAACCAGCTCTGGATAAGGGTTCCCATTGCTGTCCTGTTGTGACCGGAATCCACGCATGCATAGCTAGCAAAGGCAGAGCTCAGGTCCGTCCACTGCCATCATCACTTCCCTCAATCTTCTTAAACCCTGTCTTAATATTCTTCCTTCTTTCTTCTCGCTCTGCCTCCTTCTGACTGTTGTCTTCCTCTTATTACTATAATGTCTCTTAGGGCACAATTCTGAAGGTTTGTTTTGAATCTCGACGAGAGAGCAGCAAGCCTTTTGGCCTATGGGTTCCAAGAGTCAGATTCCACAAGTCATATCAGAAAGGACAGGAAGAAGGGAGGGGTGAGTGACAGGGAAGTTGCCGGCGAGATGGCTCTGCCATGGAGATTGTGCTAATGCCACAAGCAAAGCGTGTGTGCCCCTGTCATCCACAGGAGAAGTCCCTCCAGGCATTTCAGACAAAACCTGAAAGAAATGGTAAGGCAGGGAGTCAGAGGCTGACACTTCTGTTGTATGGACTGGGGCTGTGATGATCAAAAGGTCGTTTTCCGATGAAATCGGGAAGTACAGGGTTAATAGAGAAACCACTACCACCACCCCCATACCTACAGCTCCAAACATTTTCAGATGAAATCGGAAAGTACAGGGATAATAGAGAAACCACCACCACCAACCCCATACCTACAGCTCCAAACATTTTCAGATGAAATCAGGAAGTACAGGGATAATAGAGAAACCACCACCACCACCCCCTTACCTACAGCTCCAAACATTTTCAGATGAAATCAGGAAGTACAGGGATAATAGAGAAACCACCACCACCACCCCCTTACCTACAGCTCCAAACATTTTCAGATGAAATCCGGAAGTACAGGGATAATAGAGAAACCAACACCACCAACCCCTTACCTACAGCCCCCAGCGTGTGATTCGGAAGAATCCTTGTTGATACTGGCCATCACGTGTGTCACAATACCAGGTGAGTTGTCACAGTGGAAGGCAGGGGTTTTCCCAGAAGCCATTCTGATAATGGGACGATGCGAAATGACTTAACTACGCGCGTTGGGCGGCATTTTCAGGTGTTGCCAGGGCCGGACCGCAGGTCTCTCCTTGCGGCTTGTGTGCCAGAGCAGAGTTTGAGTCTGAGGTGGAGGGAGTCATGGCAGGACAAGCATTTAGAAAATTTCTTCCACTCTTTGACCAAATATTGGTTGAAAGGAGGAACTGCTGAAATTGCAACCAAAGAGGCATTATGCTTCCAGAACAGTCTCAAGGAAAATATTGCAAGCAACAGCAGCTACTGTTGGGTGGCGTTCAAAAGGAAAGCGTGAAAGTTGGAGATAAAGTTCTTCTCCCAGAATGTGGAGGCGCCAAAGTGCCTGGATACTCTAGATGACAAGGATTATTTCCTACTTAGAGATGGTGACATTCTTGGAAAGTACATAGACTGTAATAAGTCACTATTGAAATGGCATCAACATGAAGCTGCCCATTCCGCTGAAGTTCTGAAATCTTTCATCCTGTAAATAATTCCCATCTCTCTCTTTCATAATAAACTAATGATAACCAATGACAAAAAAAAGCAATGACTTAACTATATAAAGAATTGTCTCTCAATCACATAAATATGTCCCACTAAAGATGTCCCCAACTACACCCCCGCTTAGCCAGAGCCCCAGGATGCCCTCGGCTACTCTAATCCCCCTGACGAGATAAAAAAAGGAAAGTCCGAGGCCTCAAGTAATTGTGATTTAAAATCCCTTTTGCCAATTTTACAAAAACTTCCCACCCAGTGCACGCATTGCAGAGGCGCCTCCCGGGGCCGGGAAGGGTTCTGTAAGGAACTCCAGGGCCTGAAACTTCTCCCGGAAAACCAGCCTTTGCCTAGAACAGAGGTGATTTCCCTTCATGCTCAGAGAGCTTGTTCCATCACAGGAAGCAGACTCATTAGGCATTGTTTGTAGCCATCATGTTTTATTCAGCTTAGAAATTGCTGATATTATTACTAGATGATTAATTTATACTGTTTGAATTACTAGACAGTGAGCCACTTTTTGTAACATTTACACTCTGACTTCTCATTGACTCCCTTTTAAATCAGTCGGTCCCAAGTCATTCCATCAGCAAACATTTATTGAGGGTATACTTTCTGCAGGCACTGTGCTAAGTTCAAATGGTGAGGAGAGGAAACACAGGCCCTGCCTCCATGGGACCCTCGGGAAAGGAGACACACAAGCAAATAATCACCACTGGACTAGAGAGGAGAAGTTCAGCATCCTGTGAGAGTAAAACAGGGGGTCCTCACCCAGTGGGAGTGAGAGGAAAGATTGAGATCTGAAGGATTCATTCCTTCCGCAATTATTTTTCAGTGCTACCCTTTGTCCAAACAGTGCTAAGGCCTGGAATAAGGTAAGCAACACCTGCAGAGTCCCTGTCTTCTGTCTTTCTAGAACTGGAGGAGACGTTGTCAGAGAATCTGATTGCATCTATCTGTAAATTACAACCTGATAACAGCCTTCATGAAGGGGGATGCGGGTGCATATGTGAGGTTATGTAAGGAGAGTTGGTGCAGGAGGGACAGGCTTTCTAAAGGGGGCCACAGGGTGCTGAGAGCCAGGGGCAGAGTTAAATGGATGGCTGAGAAGATGGGAGGGTGTCTGGGAGTATTCCAAGCAAAAGGAAGTGTGAGCAAGGGCTGGGGGTGGGAGAGAGAGAAAAAAGACGAAAAGAGCCCTGCATGGCTGGGGTGGCTCCAGGTGAGACCTCAACTACCCGGGGCTGGATAAATAAGAATGGGCTGGTGTGCCGCAAACCGATAGGAGCACCGGAGAAGTTCGGAGCAGAGGACAGACACGGCCCGATTGGCATTTAGAGGGAGCACTCTGGCTGCAGCAAGAATGTTGGATTACAAGGGTTGCCTTGGCAGTAACTGCACCCTAATTACTTCCCTCTTTCTCGCTTTCTTTTCCAGTGGCCACAGAGATTTCAATAAATGCATGCCAGACACAGAGTTAAAAGCACGCCAACAATGAGGGCTGTATGGTTTAGAGAAGGGCAGAAGAGCACACTGCTTTCAGTTAGGCAGAGGCAGATTGGATTGCCTGCCACTGCCGGTGGGCTGCTGGCTCCAGGCAGTCACTCACCTTCTCTAAAAGCCACCTCTGCCTAGTCTGTGAAATGCAGATAATGATGCCTGCTCCACCCACTTGTACGAGCATTGGAAGGGGTGGGTGCAATGTACCTGACATTTGGCAGAATTCAGTGCGCACCAGCTGTTAAGGAGAGCAATTGCAATGTGGTCAGGCTAGTCACAGGAAGATTTCTAACCAAAATCTATACTAGCGAAAGCACTGAGAATACAGTGCAATTTCTCATATTAAACAATACATAAGTATATATAATACATTTATGTAAATACTCAATATTTTTATAGATAGTTGTCTAATGAGATCTTCCTAATACTAGTGTTAGAAAACAAGTTTATATTACTTATATGATTAAAATATATAAATACACAATGAAGTTGAAAAGTTTTCTCAATACAGAATGTTGTACAGGAACTGCCTTCCATTTGGGCTTTTTCTGTGTACAGTCATGCCCTGGAGGAACTGAACTCATTTCTTAGCATGTCTATCTATCCCCAACATTAGCTTCTCAAGAGTAATTTTCTCTCTCCGGAGCCAACTACAGAGCCTGGCACTTAGTAGCAGGTGCTCGTAAAATACTTGCAGAATGGAAAAATAGATAAAGAACAAATGAACAAATTTAATTTGTTAATCTATCAACTATATTTTATGAACCCAAATTAAGATACTTTGTCTGTTATACTGAATACGAGTGTCTTAGAGAGAACTTGGCATGAAATATTTGAAATTCAGACTGTCCTGGAAAATTCGGGACATGTGATCAGCATGTATCCTCAAATAGCTGAACATCTTTTAAAGGAGTTGCAACAAATAGCTGTAACAGGTCCCCCTGTGGGCTCGTGTCACACTTATTTTTGAACATAAAACTTGTTCCGAGTCCTGCGTTCGTGGTAGAAGCAACAGCCTAGAAGGTTTTAAAGGAGTTCTGTTTAATGACGACGCAGGGCTCAGGGTCAGCTTCCCTCTTATCTTGCTCACTACAATTAGTTGCCTTGATCAGACCTCTACGGGCACAAAAAGAGCAAGTGAAACAGCCATACATTTTGTTTGTTAAGCACAGCTGAGGCTGGCTCAACAGAGTGTCAATTCAAGGGAATAAAATATGCAGCAAAGTTGGGAGAATGGGAACAAAGAATCCAGTATGACAACTTCCAGGAGAGCTAAGCAAGCTTTCAAAACAGCGTCACGGAGGTAAGAAGCCTCGATAATGTGGAAAAGAGACAAAATGGAAAAGAAAGCTTGAGAGGAGCTGGAAGGACTAATCTAAAATCAAGGAAGAAATTTAAGAATTTGTTTTAAAGGAACATTTTTAAAAGTCAGGTTTATTGAAATACAATTTATATACAATAAAATTTACCTTTCAGTGTACAGTGCTGAGTTTTGACCATTGCATATAGTTGTATAGTCAAGCCTTGGGAGAGTGTGTATGTTTTCTAAAACTATATATGTATTATCAAAATGTTTGATAATGAGCTTATATTACTATATAACTAGAAAAAGTACTTATATATTATAAATTTGTACTAAATACATACATACAGAGTCTGATTCCAAAGCCCATTCTCTTTGCTGAGCAAAGAGGAGGAGAGGTAGGGACACAGTTTAGAAGGAAATAAAAGAAAGACTCCTCTTAGCAACAGGCACCTATTCAGAAATGAGACACCAGAATCAAAGTCACCAGAAGACCCGGAGCACAGCTCTGCTGTCTCTAGAGCGCCTCACGGTCTGACATCTCCACCTTCAAAAAGCTGCTGAGCACAGATACGCTTCCAAAGTGCTACAGATGAGACCTGGAGACCTGCCAAGCCCACTGAGACCACTCCAGGCCCACAGACCATCACCTAAGCATCTTCCTGTCTCTTCCCACATCTCCCGAAAATCAGGTAGGAACAAGCTAATCATTCTTACGGGCAAGTGAGTGCGTGGCAGCTTTTCACTGTACTGAGGAGGCAGGAAGATGACCAAGGAGGCCAGAGCCAAAGGACGCAGAGCAAAATACAGGTCACATTTGAATACGGAAGCAATCCACAGACAGACGGAAAGTATTTCCAAAACATATGACAAAGAAATCATGTCTAGGTTAGGTAAAGAGCTCCTGTATCTCAAAAATTAAAAAACAGCAACAACAATTTGGATTGGCTTTAACGAACAGTTCATTAAGGAAGATACATAAATGGCCCATAACCACTTTAAAAGATGCTCAACATTGATAATCATTAGGGAAATGCAAACTAAAGCCGCAACATGATATCACTTCCCACATCAATGCTAAAATAAAGGAGAGACACATAACACTAAATGTTGGGAGAACACAGGACAGCCTGAACTCTCACGCACCGTTGGTGGTACAACCACTTTGTGAAAATGTCTGACAATTTCTTTTTTTTTAGACAGAGTTTCGCTGTTGTTACCCAGGCTGGAGTGCAATGGCACGATCTCGGCTCACCGCAACCTCTGCCTTCTGGGTTCAAGCAATTCTCCTGCCTCAGCCTCCCAAGTAGCTGGGATTACAGGCACACACCACCATGCCCAGCTAATTTTTGTATTTTTAGTAGAGACGGGGTTTCACCTCGTTGACCAGGATGGTCTCGATCTCTTGACCTCGTGATCCACCCGCCTCGGCCTCCCAAAGTGCTGGGATTATAGGCGTGAGCCACCGCGCCCAGCCATTGTCTGACAATTTCTTATGTGGCTAAACACATACCTGCCCTATGACCCAGCGGTTCTTCCCCTAGGTAGACAGCCAAGAGTTATGAAGGCATTTCCACATAGAGACTTGCACGAAAACCTTCATAGCAGGTTTAATTGCTAAGCAGACTCAGGCATACTCATATAATTGAATAATACTCAACAATATAAAGAAACAAATTCCAGTACATATAATAGTTTGGATGAATCTTTAAAACATGCTGAGTGAAAGAAGGCATAGAAAAGCATATACTGTGTGTAGGCCTCACTTGAGGCCAGGAGTTTAAGACTAGCCTGGCCAACATGGGGAAACCTCATCCCCAGTAAAAATACAAAAATTAGCCTGCCGTGGTAGCACATGCCTATAACCCCAGCTATGCAGGAGACTAAGGCAGGAGAATCTCTTGAACCCAGGAGGCAGAGATTGCAGTGAGCCAAGATTGTGCCACTGTACTCCAACCTGGGTGACACAGCAAGATTCTATCTTAAATATATACATATACATATATACTGAAATCACACTATATATATACATATATAATAGAGAGAGATCTCATTTATATTAGGTGCTAAAATAGGCAAAACTAATTTATGGTGGGGAAAAAATCAGAATAGTACTTGTCCCTGACATATAGGGATGAGCTTTGGGACTTGAGGAAACTTTCTGAAATGATAGTTATATTCTGTGCCCTGATAAAGATCTGTGTTACACAAATGTTTCCATTAATCAAAAAAATCACTGAATGGTACCCTGAAGGTATGTGTCCTCTGCTGTATGTCAGTTCTACCAACTAAAAAGAACTTTATGTAACCAAATACTGAACTTGCACACTAAAATGTTTAGGGGTGAAGCATATAGATGTTTGTTGCTCCCTTTGAAATATATCAAAAAAATAAGATGGGGCTGGGTGTGGCGGCTCATGCCTGTAATCCTAGCAGTTTGGAAGACCGAGGCGGGAGGATTACTTGAGGTCAGGAGTTCAAGACCAGCCTGGCCAACATGGTGAAACCTCATCTCTACCAAAAACACAAAAATTAGCTGGGTGTGGTGGCGGGTGCCTGTAATCCCAGCTACTTGGGAGGCTGAGGTGGGGAGTGAGCCGAGATGGCGCCACGGCATTCCAGCGAGGGCAACAGAGCAAGATTATGTTTCAAAATAAATAAATAAAATAAAATAAGATGGGTTGATGATGGAACAGAGGGACGGCTACGTGGATAATTATGTGAGAAAGCAAGTGCAGAGAAAGGTTCATTGCAGGAGACAGATGAGGGTATGTGGGCATTAACTATAAAATCATTTTATCTCTTCTGAATAGTTAACGTTGGGAAAAATAGGTTGAGAGTTAGAAGAAGGAAAAAGAAGATCAGATAAAAAAGGACGAAGCTGATATTAGAACATTGAGAAGAACCACAGATCTGTCTTTGCGTTTCTTAAGAGCCAAAACAGAAAGGGGGTAAAGGAGGACAGAAGAGGAAGATGAAGAGAGAGGAGAGAGAGAGGAGGGTGAGAGCAGGGTGAGAGAGCTCAGTTTCATAGTTAGCAATGCTCATGTGATTTTAAAAGTTGTTCTAGTAAAGCACCACTTTTTCTGATACTAAGTTTTCATGAACAGGAGACTGCAGTTCTATTAGGAGACTTTACAAAGTAAACGAGCAAGAAATTCATCTCTCTCACATAATGGAGCACATTATGGGAAATGCAAATGAAAGCCACAATATGGTACTACTGCTCACGTGAGTGGCTAAAGTGAAGGTAAGACTGACGGCACTACACGTTGAGAGAACACAGGGCAACCTGGACTCTCATACGCTGCTGGTGGTGCGGCCGCTTTGTGAAAACGTCTGACGTTTCTTATGTAATTTGAGGTAATGCTCTGGGATGGTAAGTTAAGGAACCACAAGGGAAACGAGGTGATTGAAGTTTTAAAATTCCACAACACAAAATTTCCTGCAATGATTTTATCCAGGAAGAAAAAATTATATCAAAAGATAGAGCCTTAAAAATCTCTAAGAAACATATTGTATTCCCATCTCATTCATCTGTGCCAGTGTATCCTGCTAAATTTATTCCTCTCTGAACATACAGCCTACGCTGGGTACCATAGGGAATGATAATAATAGATTTTTATACCGTACTTCAACAATTCTAAGATGTATGTTTTTTTTTGCACATTTTGATATTTCTGAAATTGGGATAGGTCTTAAATCAATGGCATGTCATAATTGGTAGAATTTTGTCCTTCTTAATGGTACATAAAATAATTGCACTTCTTAAAAGCAGTGTGTTTTAATTTATTAAAACACAATATCTAGTGCTTCATAGTTCAAAGTATTTTCATCTTATGTGATCCTCACAACGTCATATTTTGGTGAGATGGGTAGTTATTCCTATTCTAAACTTAAAAATTGAAATTTGCAGAGACTAAGTGACTGCTCCAAGGTCCTCCTTAGAGACTTTATGATGAAGCCATAACTCTAATGTAAATATACTGTTTTCTCCCAATATCCCATGAGAACTCCATGGAAAAAAATACTTGTTTTATTCACTCCTGCGACACCAGAATATAGAACATTCCTTGGGATGTAGTAGGTGTTTGACAAATATTTACTGAATGAATGTATTACATTACAGAAGTGATGGGAGTCAGAAGGGAGAGCGCTCCGTGGGTTGTAGTGTGCTGAGAAGTTTACACAAAGGGTCACTATCCCTCCATCTTTTTTCTGCTTGGTAAACGTCTCATTCATTACTCAAATATCTTCTGTTCCATGATGCCTTCCTCAGGTTAAGCCAAACATATTTGTTTCCTAACGACTGGAGAGGCAACCTAGTACAGTACAAAGCATACTAGTTTTTGCATCAGAAGAAGTGGGTTTAGATTCCTTCTGATTTTAACCACCTACTAGCATAAAACTTTGGAAGAGACTGGATAATGTTCCTGAGCTTCAATTTTCTTATCTGACAAAAATTTAGAACAAAACCTAGCCGATTATATGATTGTGAGGCTTAAATGAGACCAGGTATGTGAACACGCCTGGCACATGCTCCCTTCTGCCGTGCTCCACCTGGACTTGATAAACACATTTTTCTCTCCAAGAGACTGCAAGTTTCTAAAAGAACTCTGTACAGATGAGGGTACTTGGTGGAAATAAATAAATAATAAAATAAAAGAACTCCGTTTGGTTCATATCCACCATTCCAGAGCTCAGGAGAGTGCCTGACACATTCTAAGTGCCCTTAAATATTTTCAGAGTTCATTTATTCACTTATTTCATCTTTAAATATGTATCATGTGCCTACTCTGTGCCAGACCTTTTCCTGTTGCTGAGGATATTTCTATGAACAAAGCTAACAAAAAGCCTTACCCTCATGGAGACAGACAGACAAGATATGGATAATAAACAATGTATAATGATAAGTGACAAGGAAGAAGAGCAAACAGTGGATGGGGATAAGAGGGACAGAGGCAGGCAGGGGTGGTTTGTCGCAATGCTAATTTGGATGTTAAAGAAAGGCCTTATTCATGTGGTGACATTGAGCAGGGACATCAAGGAAATTAGGGGATAGCCATACACATACGGACATATGGGTTAAATTTGAAGAACAATTTAAATATTTGTAGAAAAAGATGAAAAAAAGGTTAATGGAACATTCCAGAACGTGGAAACATTTGACCAAAAAATCCGATGGAATTATGCAGAAAGCTGGCTTGGGCAATATTAAATGGACCAGTCTAGCTAGCCAGGATTTAGAATATCAGGAAGAGAACTTACATTTCATGTCATAGACAGTGGTGAACCATTGAAGACTTTTGAGCAAGATGACATGACAGGAAGCTTCGTTTGGTAGAAAAACCTATGCAGGAAGTATCAAAGCAAAAGGATAGCAGTTCTGTGTAAGAGATCTTAAATTTGACATCATAGTACATCCACCATGGAATACTACTCAGCCATAAAATGGAAAGAAATAATGGCCTTCACAGCAACTTGGATGGAACTGGAGGCCATTATTCTAAGTGAAGTAACTCAGTAATGAAAAATAAAATATCGTATGTTCTCACTCATAAGTGGGAGCTAAACTATAAGGATGCAAAGGCATAAGCATGATATAATGGACTTTGGGGACTCAGGGGGAAGAGTGGGGGGTGAGAGATAAAAGACCACATATTGGGACTGGGCATGGTGGCTCACACCTGTAATCCCAACACTTTGGGAGGCCAAGACAAGGGGATCACAAGTCAGGAGTTCAAGACCAGCCTGGCCAACATGGTGAAACCCCTGTCTCTACTACTGACACAAAAAATTAGCTGGGCATGGTGGTGGGTGCCTGTAATCCCAGCTACCTGGGGGGTCAAGGCAGGTGAATTGCTTGAACCTGGGAGGCAGAGGTTGCAGTGAGCCTGGATTGCACCATTGCACTCCAGACTGGGTGACAGGACGAGACTCAGTCTCAAAAAAAAAAACCCAACACATATTGGGTACAGGGTACACTGCTCAGATGATGGGTACACCACAATGTCAGGAATCACCACTAAATAATTTATACATGTAACCAAAAATCACCTGTACCCCAAAAATTATTGAAATTTTTTTAAAGTATGTACATTTATTTATTTATTCTTTTTTTTTCGAGATGGAGTTTCGCTCTGTCATCAGGCTGGAGTACAGTGGTGCCATCTTGGCTCACTGCAACCTCCACCTCCCAGGTTCAAGCGATTCTCATTCCTCAGCCTCCTGAATAGCTGAGATTACAGGCATGTGCCACCACACTCAGCTAATTTTGTATTTGTAGTAGAGACAGGGTTTCACCATGTTGGTCAGGCTGGTCTCAAACTCCTGACCTTAGGTGATCCGCCTGCCTCTGACTCCCAAAGTGCTGGAATTACAGGCATGAGCCACCATGCCCAGCCAAGTATGCACATTTAAAAAATAAAAAAAGAACTTGGCAGACTTGCCCACCTGGTCACACAGAGTGCTGAACACTTGCTGGCTTCTCCACGGAGCCTGCCCCAGAAAAAAACAAAAAATACATTTCAAAAATAACCGCTGAACGTGGTAGCTCACGCCTGTAATCCCAGCACTTTGGGAGGCCAAGGCAGGCAGATCACAAGGTCAGGAGTTCAAGACTAGCCTGGCCAACATGGTGAAACCCCGTCTCTACTAAAAATACAAAGATTAGCTGTGCATGGTGGCGGGCCCCTGTAATCCCACCTACTCAGGAGATTTAGGCAGGAGATACCCTTGAACCCGGGAGGCAGAGGTTGCAGTGAGCCGAGACCACACCGTTGCACTCCAGCCTGGGTGACAAAGTGAGACTCCGTCTCTAAATAAATAACCTGCTTGTCAGTCAGAAATACAGGCCTAGAGTTAAGAGAGAGACGAGGGCTTAAGATTTAAGAAGCATAGCCCACCTTTAGGTGGGCTGACAGAAGATTACGGTCATCTTCTAAGAATTGCAGACTCTGTCTGTGAGCAACAGACCTTGCTAGAATTTCATTTCTAGACTAAGAACTGGGAGACATTCCCCTTAGGAATTTCCCAAGCTCAGGCCAAGACTAGACAATCAGTCAGCAGCAATGAGAATGATATGCAGAACCTGAGGGGAGATATGCCAGGAAATTAAGTCCCGTGTAGGAAACATACCTTGAAAGGGGGGCACAGTGTGTCTTGGGAAGCTCAGACTCAGGAGAAATCTGGAAGAACATATATCATGACAGATGCTTCAGCCTCGTGGGAGGACTTTTGTTTAAAAGTGCGCTGTGTAAAATGATGTAGACGCTCTACAAAAAGCCAGACGCCAACGATTCTTCTTGTCTACAAAAACACAGACCTTCACATGTGACTCTTCAATCCAACGCTAATTGAAGTTATCAAAAAAGAAACAAAAGTGATCTCCTTGTCATTTGGAATGATTTCTCATTTACCCACCAACAAGCAGGTAGGGGTCTGTGAGTGATCCAGAACCGAGGAGTGGGGTTTGTAAGCTGCAGGGAGAAAGGTTGCGGAAGCCAGATGCATCTTTATATAAGATTCTGGAGTCCTGCCGATGCGCTTGTGGCTTTATAACAGTGGAAATCTACCACTGAGGAAAGAGAAAAGAAAATGCTATTGAAATAAACCTGATTCGCACCAACAAAACCTGGAATTCCAACCAGGTGTATTGTGTGCCTATAATTAGCTATTGGCTCTTGGGAAGGAAAAGAACTGAAGGGATGCTTTAAAAAGAGAGGGCCTCCTTTACCCGAAATATCTTAGTCCAAAGATCTTTAAATACTTTGCTTACATAACCCCCAAAAGAATGTGGTGAAGCTACGTAACTCCTCACATATTTTAAGTTGACATCTAGCATTTTTCATCATGAGATAAAAATAAGATGATGATAGACTGTAATTGGGATAAATATTTCATGACAGTATTTGATAAAAGACATTTTAACTTCACAATAAATAAAATACCCCAAATCTGAGAGAAATCATGTAAAAATTTTATGAGACAGTTTTATCCAATGTTGCTCAAAAAACTTGCTCGTGTTGCAAGACATTCCAGTTGACTCTAAGAGAATCAGCATCGCTAATTATACTGTTCAGCTGTTCCAAATTCAGAGCTTTCCATGCAAAGACCAATTATTTCATTTCTAACGACAAGCTTCATCCTTAACAGAAATATGTATAGGATGGGCAAATAAAAAAGCCCTATGGATGTAAGGCAACTTGATTAATAGTAACTAAAGATGTGTCCATCCAACCAATATTTTGTTCTTTTTTTTTTACTTCTATATGTATCCACAAAAAATAAAAACCTTTTCCTAAACAGCCCAAATAACACTGCCACACAACAAAAATATCTAGTCCATATTCAAGTGTCTCCGGTGTCCTTTATGGCTGGTGTTTCTAATCCAGGATTAAATCCTGGGCCATAAACTGCATCTTGTTGTCATATCCCATAATTCTCTTTTAATCTAGAACATGCATTCTTAATGCAGGGTGGGGGGGGGTTGATATTATCCCCCAGGGAGTGAAAATTGGTTCTTGAGGAATAAAAAAAGAAATGCACTCTTTTTTATGTACACAGCACACATATACGTATAGTGCCTAACCTGTATGTGTACAGTGTATACACATATAGCTGTAGTATTTTCACGAATAATTAAGAAAAATGTCTAAACAGGCTCCTTTTAAATGTATGGGGTGCAATAATGAAGAAAGGTTGAGAAATACTGGTCTAGAAGAATCCCTCTTTCTTTTGCTTTTTTTGTTTGTTTTGAGATGGAGTCTGGCACTGTCGCCCGGGCTAAAATGCAGTGGCGTGATCCCGGCTCACTGCAACCTCCAACCCCCGGGTTCAAGCAATTCTCCATCCTCAGCCTCCCAAGTAGCTGGGATTATAGGTGCCCACCACCACGCCCAGCTAAATTTTTTGTATTTTTCTAGTAGAGACAGGGTTGCACTGCGTTGGCCAGAATGGTCTCAAACCCCTGACCTTGTGATCCACCCACCTCAGCCTCCCAAAGTGCTGGGATTATAGGCATGAGCCACCGCTTCCGCCTGAATCCCTCTTTCATAACACTTATGGATCGATGAGGTCCCCATACATTTGAATGTATCCACTTGTTTGGTTCATATGAGAAGTTTTCATAGCCTGGGGCAATGTTCCATTATAAGACGTGGGGTAAGAGAGGTAGCAGATGTGGAAATGTGCTGCTCAGATCTCCCTGCAAGAAAGGCTCTCTCCTTGACAGAATGCTCCTTCCCAGCACTTTGGGAGTCAGAATTAAATAGATAGCCTTGTTGCATATCCTCAGAGTGAAGCCTTCAGTCTTACAGGAGGGTGTGGCTAGCGGACACCCTCCAGCTGTTACATTCCTCAGGCTCTGCCTCAGCTTTCCAGCCAAGGTCATGCTCTTCTTTGGGCAGCCCCAGCCAATAGCTGAAAAAAGCTGGTGTACATGGGCTTGGCCATTTCCACCCAACATGAGAACTTCTAAGAGGCAACCTTGGCTCTGAAGCTCCCCCGCTGAGCTGGCCCACTTTGTGGGGTCTGCATTACAGTCGGACGACTCCAGCTGCCTAACCCTGCTCTCTCCCTCGTTTCCCAGATGTCACTCCCCAATAAAACATTTGTGTTCCCAACTCTCTCTCAGCATCTTCTTCCTGGAGAACCAAACTGGTACAGTGAGGGCAAGCACGGGCTTATAGATCAGTGTTAGGAAACAGTAGACAGGAGATGGGAGATCTAGGAAATGATCTCCTTAAAATTCTCTGTAAAGTCTTCACTTACCAAAGAGGTAGGGAACCAGTCAGGGTTCAATTAGAGAAGTAGAATAAGAGGAGATAGATAGATAGATAGATAGATAGATAGATAGATAGATAGATAGGTAATTAGATAGATAGGCAGGCAGGCAGGTAGGTAATTAGATAGATAGGTAGATATATAGGTAGGTGGGTAATTAGGTAGGTAGGTAGATAGATAGGTAATTAGATAGGTAGGTAGGTAGGTAGATAGATAGATAGATGATAGATAGATAGATAGATAGATAGATAGATAGATGGGTAATTAGATAGATAGATAGGCAGGCAGGTAGGTAGGTAATTAGATAGATAGGTAGATATATAGGTAGGTGGGTAATTAGATGATAGGTAGATAGGTAGATAGGTAATTCGATAGATAGATAGATAGATAGATAGATAGATAGATAGATAGATGACAGACAGACAGACATAGTGGGGCATTTATTATAGGGACTTGATCTTGTTCACCTGGGGGAGCTTGTTACATAGTCTATGTGAGGCCATTGCATCTGTGTTTGATACTGAAGCCTGAAATCCTCAGAGAAGACATCTGGGAAAGAGAGACGTCTGTGAAGTGGAGGAAACGAAAGCAAACTGGAACCCACGAGGCTAGATTGGAATTTGCGTCCATATCCTACTGCCTTCAAGCTGCCAACCGCAATGATCAGGTCCTCTGTCGGAGAAGCTGGGGTCCTTCATCATGGAGCTAAGGACACGCTGGGTCTGGAAGTCAGAGAGGCCGGAGAAGCTGCAGGCATGGCTGCTGTTCCACACTGCAACGCAAGCTGACAGGTAAGGGGCAACATGATGAGATGCAACATCACCTGTGACTGCACCAGCCTTTCAGGCGTGAAAAATGTATGCTGCTCCACTGCTCTACTCTTGCTTTCTAAATCTCACACAAGGCTAGGCACGGTGCTCACGCCTATAATCCCAGCCCTTTGAGAGGCTGAGGCGGAGAAGGGAATTCTGGGTGCCACAGTTTCAGTTTAGCTGAGCTGATATACAAATCCACCAAATAGGAATTTCCACATGCTGTTTAAGAATCACTGACTTACATAACAAAGGACTAGAGAGCCCTTCTGAAAGTTGTGCTTGGGAGTTTAGAATTAAATTTATAGCTTGTTGCATATCCTGAGAGTGAAGCCTTCAGTCTTACAGCTCTGGGTTTGAGGGGCTGGCGGCTGCTAACCTCTGAATTTCAAGGTCTTCATCCATAAAGGGGCTGATAATACCTACTCTGCAGGATTCTGTGAGGATTACATCATGGCAGCACACACAAAGTCCAGATACACAGTGCCCAATAAATGGAACTATTATTTCAGGTGTGTCTTATAGCTTCCAGCCTAATACAATCACGTTGAGATTTTAGATCTGCTGAATCTTTAGAGGCTTATACAAGCCAAAGACTGACTAAGCCAGAGGTTAGAACTCACAGAACCATCAGCTTACACCCTCTAAAACCAGAGTTTTCCATGTCCTTGAGCTGCGCGAGTAGGAGGGAAAAACCTGACAGTTTCAGTTGGTTAGCCCGGGTTGATGAGTGCCATCAATGCTTGCGGGCCGGAGGCAGCGGTCAATAGGACACCATGCTTCATGCTGCTACTGCAGTTCAGCATTTCCTAAAGGCAGAGGCCTCCTTCCTGGTCCTTCATGCCTCAAAGAGTTGGAATCGACTTGATAATCATGGAGGCAAATAAAGCTGGGAAGGATGGAAAAAGGCCATTTCTGTCCTGTCATAATTTGATTCGCTCCAGCCCCTGCTCTCTTACTCCAATCTATAACTTAAGGGCCACAGATACACTTCATGATAAGAATGCACTTGATCCTGAATTAGTCAAGACTTTAAACCAGTTATAAACAAAGAAACAAGTCAGAAAGAAAGAGTCCGGGTGTGGTGGCTCACACCTGTAATCCCAGCATGTTGGGAGGCAGAGAAGGGCAGATCACCTGAGGTTGGGAATTCGATACCAGCCTGACTAACATGGAGAAACCCCATCTTTACTAAAAGCACAAAATTAGCCGGGCATGGTGGCGCTTGCCTGTAATCCCAGCTATTTGGGAGGCTGAGGCGGGAGAACAACTTGAACCCGGGAGGATTGTAGTGAGCTGAGATCATGCCATTGCACTCCAGACTGAGCAACAAGAATGAAACTCCATCTCAAGAAAAAATAAATAAATAAAATTAAATAAAAATAAGAAAGAAATAGAAGGAAGAAAGGAAGGAGTAAAGTTATAATTTTTAAAATGTTTAAGTATTTATTTTTTAATTTTACTTTTATTGATACATAACATGTACACATTTTGGGGGTACTATGACGATTTAAAACATTCATATACTTTGTAAAGATAAAATCAGTGTAATTGAGATTCCTATCACATTAAACATTTGTCTTTATGCTAGAAACATTCTAATTCTTCTCTTTTAGCTATATTAAAATACATGATAGATTATTGTAAACTATAGTCAAACTACTGATCTATCAAATACTAGATCTTATTTCTTCTATCATACTGGATATATGTACCCACTAATCAACCTCTCTTCACCCCTCTTCCCCCATAAGGTTACAATTTATTGTGTTTTTTTTTTTGTGACAGAGTCTCACTCTGTCACCAGGCTGGAGTACAGTGGCGTAATCTCGGCTCACTGCAACCTCCACCTCCCAGATTTAAGCAATTCCCCTGCCTCAGTCCCCCAAGTAGCTGGGACTACAGGCGTGCACCACCACCCCCAGCTAATTTGTTGTATTTTAGTAGAGATGGGGTTTCACCGTGTTGGCCAGGATGGTCTCGATCTTCTGACTTCATGATCTGCCCACCTCGGCCTCCCAAAGTGCTAGGATTACAGGTATGAGCCACCATGTCAGGTCACGATTTATTGCATATTTGGCACAAGTTGTGGGTAGTTGTAGTCTAGGGGAAGTAGACATTGTAGACGTTGGGGGGGATTGCAGTACGGTCAGATCTCTCTCTCTCTCGCTCTTTCACTCTCTCGCTCTTGCTCTCTCTTGCTCTCACTCTCTGCTCTGCTTTTCTCTTGCAAGTGATGCATTCCTGCATTCTTTCCTGCTACAGATGAGCTTGCTCATCTTGCTGAGGAGCGGAAGTCAGAGCATGGTCCAGACGTGCGCTGGTTTTGTCTTCTCTGTCTACTAACATCAGAGAAGAAAGCTTCCTTTTCCCGAAGCCTACATATGAATTCCCAGGGACAGGCTCTTACTAGCTGAGTTTGATGAGCCAGCTGGGTGATGGCTATGCCTGGTCAAGCCTGGATCTCACACTCACCCTGAGACTGAAGACTGGTTTGGAAGTCCACCAAACCTCAGGAGAAGAGGCAGATCCCTTCTCTCCAATGAAATAAGGTTTTGTATTGGAAGACACGTGGGGGAGGAGCTGCTGAACAGATGCAATCCACAGGTGTCCATCGCAGACCCTTCCTATCTCAAGATTCTGTTTTGTTTTCCCACAGAAGTCCCTGAAAACAGAGGGCTTTTACAATTGCAAAAGAAAACCTCTTTGTTGGCTGGAAGAGGAGAATGTGTACAGATGACAGGAGCTGGGTAGGCAGGCTGTCATCAGAGCTCTCTTGGAGAGTGCATCATCTGCTCATGACATCAAGTACTGAATCGCTGGATAACTCTCATTTCTACTCCTCCCACCTCTAACCCTCAGGAGATAAGAGTAGTACCTACCTCACAGAGCTTCTGTGAGAACTATTGTGTGGAAGCAAGTAAAACGCACTGTACAAAACCTAACGCATAGAAACATAGAAAGCCTTCTTTTTTTCAAGCAATTCCTCTGCCTCAGCCTCCCAAGTAGCTGGGATTACAGGCACGCGCCACCATGCCCAGCTAATTTTTGTATTTTTACTACTAAAAAAAAAAAAAAAAATTTTTGTATTTTTAGTAGAGACAGGGTTTCACCATGTTGGCCAAGATCGTCTTGATCTCCTGACCTCAAGTGATGTGCCTGCCTTGGCCTCCCAAAGTGCTGGGATTACAGATGTGGGCCACCACACCCAGCCAAAATTTTTTTTTTTTTTTTTTTTTTTTTTTTTTGAGACAGAGTCTTACTCTGTCACCAAGCACCAGGCTGGAGTGCAATGGCACAATCTCAGCTCCCTGCAACCTCCGCCTCCCGGATTCAAGCAATTCTCCTGCCTCAGCCTCCTGAGTAGCTGGGATTACAGGCATGCGCCACCATGCCCAGCTAATTTTTGTATTTTTAGTACAGACGGGATTTCACCATGTTGGCCAGGATGGTCTCGATCTCTTGACTTCATGATCAGCCCGCCTCTGCCTCCCAAAGTGCTGGGATTACAGGCTTCAGTCACCGCGCCCGGCCTGAAAATCTTTTTTATAAATAAAAATAATTGAGTATATTCATGTCCTATGCCAATCCCCAGGACAGACTGAGGGCTATTCGCTGCACATAACTGTAACACTCTGCTTAGGATTATTTTTTTGGCACCGGGAGACCCATTTGGAGAGTTAGTGTCCCTCAGATACATTCTCAATTGACAAGAATTAGTGGAGAAACACTTGGATTTCCTCATTCCTGGGCAGGACGCTCAGAGACCTCCTCTGTACCCCCGCAGCGTCTCCAGCATGACCGCTCTGCAGCTGATTCCTTTGAGAACATGCCTTGTATCTTTCTGCTTCCTCTCCGTTCCCGTCTTACTGCCCCATTCTCCTACTAGTGTTTCTGAATCGTCTCCTCATTTAAATCCTCGTCTCAGGCACTGCCTACAGGGAACCTTAAACCAGGACAACAGGGTGTATGAAAGGATGTGCTCCGACTGCCCGCCATCGTTGTCGTGTGACGGGTAGGATTTGTGTGAGTTATTACCCTTTTTGTTATCTGTATTTAAAGCATTTCCACAGTGAGCACAGATACCAACTAATTGATTATTGGAACAATCTAATCTTAACCAGATGTTTAATCTCTGCAGGACCCGACCAACTTTTCCTTCTACCTGCTTCTAACTCTGTGTTCCCAACAAAGACGTCTTCTTACCTTTGGACCCACTAAGTCCTTTCCCAGCTCCAGGCCTCTACACATACTTGGCCCAGCATTTCCCATTGCTCTCGCCTCTTCCACGAGGCCTCCCTGATCCACCCAGCATTTCCCATTGCTCTCGCCTCTTCCACAGGCCTCCCTGATCCACCCAGCATTTCCCATTGCTCTCGCCTCTTCCACGAGGCCTCCCTGATCCACCCAGCATTTCCCATTGCTCTCGCCTCTTCCACAGGCCTCCCGGATCCACCCAGCATTTCCCATTGCTCTCGCCTCTTCCACGAGGCCTCCCGGATCCACCCAGCATTTCCCATTGCTCTCGCCTCTTCCACGAGGCCTCCCTGATCCACCCAGCATTTCCCATTGCTCTCGCCTCTTCCACAGGCCTCCCTGATTCACCCAGCATTTCCCATTGCTCTCGCCTCTTCCACAGGCCTCCCTGATTCACCCAGCATTTCCCATTGCTCTCGCCTCTTCCACAGGCCTCCCTGATTCACCCAGCATTTCCCATTGCTCTCGCCTCTTCCACGAGGCCTCCCCGATCCACCCAGCATTTCCCATTGCTCTCGCCTCTTCCACAGGCCTCCCTGATTCACCCAGCATTTCCCATTGCTCTCGCCTCTTCCACAGGCCTCCCTGATTCACCCAGCATTTCCCATTGCTCTCGCCTCTTCCACAGGCCTCCCTGATTCACCCAGCATTTCCCATTGCTCTCGCCTCTTCCACAGGCCTCCCTGATTCACCCAGCATTTCCCATTGCTCTCGCCTCTTCCACAGGCCTCCCTGATTCACCCAGCATTTCCCATTGCTCTCGCCTCTTCCACAGGCCTCCCTGATTCACCCAGCATTTCCCATTGCTCTCGCCTCTTCCACAGGCCTCCCGGATTCACCCAGCATTTCCCATTGCTCTCGCCTCTTCCACGAGGCCTCCCTGATCCACCCAGCATTTTCCATTGCTCTCGCCTCTGCCACAGGCCTCCCTGATTCACCCAGCCCATGATGCCAGTTTCTGTTCATTTCTTCTACATATCATTTAACAGGCACTATCGGTTCTTCCCATAACCTGCATTACTTTAAGGAGATGTGTATGTAAGGTACTTCTCTGCCGTATGGGTCTCTCAAGTTTCTAGAATATTTGGATCAGCCATAGAGCCACTTTCCATGTGAAAATGGCGTTACACCAGTTCAAGATAAAACGCTCCCCCTAAAATCATTCGAGATAATATCTGAGCAGCATCTGCTGTTTCAGTCTGTAACAAAGGGTCTTTTTACAGGACGGCAGCAGTGGGGAGGAGAAATGCAGAGAAACAGAAGCTGCCTCTGATGCACTGATCCCACCACCCTTAAATGATCTTTTCATGAGCCAGTAAGGAGAAGAGGAAAGACAAAAAGCATTCTTGACTTGGGAATGGAATAGTCGCTCCTCCTCGGTGTCTGATTCAGTTATTTAGAATGGCTTTCTTATGGCTGGGCCTCTTGTGAATTATGAGTCTCTCTCTCTCTCTCTTCCCCCCAGGCTTCATATTAAAGACAAGACACAGCTGCTAGGGCCTCCAGAGATTTCCCAGCAGTCTACTTTGGTGAAATAAAATACCATGTTATGCTGGAAAACTAGCCTGTCCTTTCTGCACATGAGCTGTGCTATTCTCATGGCCAAGATAAAGGATCCCAGGCCCTGGACACTTACTCTCTTGAGATTTGTGGCATAATCTTCTAGATCGTACTTGATTTTGTGTGTGCTCCAGCTTCCCCGCATGATATCGATAATTGTCTTCTAAAGGGATTGGATATGTTTGTATAATACATGTATACTGCTCCTTCTGAAATACTGTGTTGAAGGAGAGCATTTGGTTACCATTAAAGCGACTCTTTTGCTTCCAAGTGGTGAGAAGTTCTGTGGCCCTGGTGCCACAGATGGCTTGGGACCTTGACAGAGTTGAGATCGTCCCTGTAGGCATCTTTCGTGTCATTACTACCAGAAGGATTGCATTATACGAATGGGCTGAGGTTTGTACATAATGATTGGTTGAACTGCTTCTGATGTTGCAATCTGAGCTTTATCTGCCTCAGAGTAAGTGGAGCCAGCTGAAATAGGTCTGTAACCCTGCAAAGAGATTTAGAGTACACAAGCAAAATGTTGGGAAGGTGTCTAATCGGAGACTGTTTTTAGTTAGATGGTTTACACCCTAGTAGCGACCAGGAGAGAAGGCACACGTGATGCTCCATCCTCATATTTTGATTTCGGTTTTCAAATTATAGTATGAATTTCAAATCCCAGCGAAGGCTTACATAAGCCTATGGTAAAGGGGGAGTATCTCAGAAACTAAAACGTTCTTCTTACTGATGGCAGGAGCTCTCCAAGTGTTGACAGACAGCCCTTCTCACACATTCCTTTCTCCCTCTCCCATTTTACCCTAATTATAAGCTAGCAAATAGGATAAAGGAAGACACCTCTCCCTACTGGATATTCCTGTGTTCAGAAACCTTTACCAAACTAATCAGAATCCAATTTCTGAGAATCCAGTTTATTTCTAACCTAACTAACTGCAAGGTATACATGGGAGGGTAGGTAAGGATCTAATTAGTGATACAAATGTCATTTGTATATTCAGTCAGACAAACAGATTCCTTTGGGAGTACACAAAATCCCAAACAGTAAAATTTACCAACTGAGGAATAGAGACAGAGTCTTGTTTATTTCTATATTTTTATGCAGTAGGTAAGTTCTCAGTAAATACAGTTGGGTTGGATTATTAAATTGAAACATCCATGCCCACTTTGACGAAAATAATCTGAAAGGAAATTATCAAATGCCATGAATATGTAAATTATACCTTGACCCACTTTTCTGCTTCTCAATTGTGAGGCCAAAACGCCTTCCAGGTATAACTCACTGATTTTTACAAGTTGTCGTGGTCCCTGAAGGAAGGGAAGCCGCAGCTGCCATGACCCCATTTTACAGATGTGAGAACTGAAGCACAAGCTGCTCAGCCAGGATGGTGACTCTGTAAGAGGCGGGGTGAAATGATGCAAGGCTGGGACGGAGGGAGTAGCGATGCTGCCTGGAACGTACTCCGAGGCTCCTATTATCTCCTTGCCTCCTTTGACCAGAAAACAACCCAGGAACCCCTGGCATTGAACTCTCATACACCAGGAGAAGCTTCCCTGCCCATCACAGGGGCAGAGCCAACAGCCAAATGGCAGGACTCACGTAGAGCAGGGGCTCTGTTTTGCTTACCATGATGGGCCCACCTTCATCCCGATTCCCCAGTGCCTACCTGATTCGGCACTTGCACTGGCCCTAGCAAACAAGGGTCAAATGACAGGATGAATCAATGAAGGACTTGTGACTCCGATTTTTGATGTTCAACCCATTAAATCACTGTTTCTTAAAACAAGCTGGTCATGGTGGCTCATGCCTATAATCCCAGGGGCTCGGGAGACTGAAGCAAGAGGATGTCTTGAGGCCAGGAGTTTGAGACCAGCCTCAGTAACATAGAGAGACCCTGTCTCTACAAAAAGTAAAAAGAAAAACATTAGTCAGTCTGGTAGTCTCAGCTCCTCTGGAGGTTGAGTCAGGAGGATTGCTTGGGCCCAGAAGTTTGAGGCTGCTTTGATTGCTGCCCTGCACTCCAGCCTGGGTAACAGAGTGAGACCCTGTCTCAAAAAAGAAAGAAAGAAAGAAAGAAGGAAGGAAGGAAGGAAGGAAGGAAGGAAGGAAGGAAGGAAGGAAGGAAGGAGAAAGAAAGAAAGAAGGAAAGGAAGGAAGGAAGAAAGAAAGAAAGAAAGAAAGAAAAAGAAAGAAAGAAAGAAAGAGAAAGAAAGGAAGGAAGGAAGAAAGAAAGAAAAGAAAGAAAGAAAAAAGAAGTCTTAAGACATTATGGTCTCCCCCTTTAGAAGAGAAAATGCCCAATAGCATCACGTATCTGCAGTCATTCCTGCAGAAACAGCAAAATGACTCTTTCCACATTTCAAGAAACCACATGCATCTGGTTCTAGTGATGCTCCTTTCTAATAAAACATATACTCCTTGTTGGGTGTGGTGGCTCACACCTGTAATCCCAGCACATTGGGAGGCAGAGGCGGGCAGATCACCTCAGGCCAGGAGTTTGAGACCAGCCTGACTAACATGGAGAAACCCTGTCTCTACTAAAAATACAAAAATTAGCCGGGTGTGGTGGCAGATGCCTGTAATCCCAGCTACTAGGGAGGCTAAGGTAGGAGAATTGCTTGAACTTGGGAGGCGGAGGTTGCGGTGAGCTGAGATCACACCATTGCCCTCCAGCCTGGGTGACAAGAGTGAAACTCTGACTCAAAAAAAAAAAAAAAATACTCCCTAAGTAGATATATAAATTATCAAACATAAACAAATACTATATATGGGGAAAGGTCTTCCATATTATTTGAAATAAGGAAGTTATAAAACAGCACATTCTCTGGGTTAAGGGCTATTAACTGTACTGTCTTGTTTGATCCTCATAAAAACCTTTGAGGTAGATATTGTTCTTGAGATGGGGTCTCTATCACCCAGGATGGAGTGCAGTGGCATGATCTTGGCTCACAGTAGCCTCGAACTCCTGACCTCAGGCAATCCTCCCACCACAGGCTCCTGAGTAGCTGGGACCAGTGGTGCATGCCTGGCTAAATTTCTGCATTTTTTTTTTTTTTTTTTTTTTTGCAGAGACAGAGTTTCTCCACGTTGCTCAGGTTGGTCTTGAACTCCTGAGCTGAAACAATCTGCCCACTTCAGCCTCCCAAAGTGCTTGGATTACAGCCATGAGCCACTGCACCCGGCCTCTTTTTATTCTTATTTGACAGATGAAGTAACTGATACTTAGGGTAAGAAACTTGCCCAGAATCACACAGCTTGAAAAATATTTAAAACCAAATCTGTTTGAATTCAGAACATGGCATTTTACTCCTCTCTCTGGCTCCTGCTCCCACTCTGGCTTCTTGTCTCCTTTCCCCCCTCTCTCCCTTCTTCTTTTCCTCAGTTTCTGCCTCTCTCTCTCTCTCTCTCTCTCTCTCTCTCTCTCTCTCTCTCACTCTCTGTCTCTGTCTCCTTTACCATATAAGTTTATGTATAGCTTTTTTCACATTCTCCAGGGTTTCCATAACCCACAAAACTTTCATTGCCAGGAAGCTTTGCCAGTCCCAAACCCAAAGGCCAGCAGGGTGTCTGATATCCCCACTACGAGGCTACTAAGGTCACCACCCTGCTACTGGGCACGTCCCACACTCACACATTCTGCCAAGCTGGAACTGTAAATGCATTTCGTCACTTGGATGTGAAAATGGCAATTATAAAAGCAGTATTTGGAAATGGCTTCTGCTTAGATACTGGTCAACTAGTTTATATAAACATGTGCTATCGATATAAATAATTTGCACCAGAGAGGAACTGGGTTCTTCTGTAGAAACAGTCTTCATGCTCCAAAAATTGCGTAAGCAAAACATTATCCAGGTAGCAGTTGAACTTCCTTTGATTCAACACGGAGATACACACTCCAGAGCAAACATTTGAGTGATGACTGTAGGCACATGCCCAGTGGTTCACATCCATAATCTCGTTTAACCAAGGCTTACGAGGTTAAATCACAGCCCAGTTGTCACTTACAAGTTGCAGAGCCAGTTCTCCAACAAAGGTGGGCCTGCCAGGGTCTAAGCTCTCAACCCCTTCTGCTCCCAGTGACAAATATAGGACTGTCTCTGTGGAAGATAAGAATGAAATAGCTCAGTCAAGCAACATAGAATCCAGTAGCAAACACTTTTTTAAAAGGTTTACAAACATAATAATAAAGGATAGAATGCAACCTAATATTACCTTCGCATCCAACAAATTAGTAGTAACATCTCAGAGAGAGCAGACCTTTAATTTGTGAGGGATGCTTTTTAAAAGAACTTAGGGAAAAGAGGAAACCGTAAAGCATATTCAGAGGCAGGCAACTCTCCACAAACAATCACTTCCGTAGAGTTGAGTTGAGACTGAGTTGAGGCTGACACGGTAAAAGTCCAGAAAGTCAGTGGTGGGGGTGGGTTCAAAACTTGTATGTGCAGCTGGAGACAAAGAGGTCGAAGGGCCGAGGAAAGATTAGAGTTAACGACCCAGAGGGACTAGAAAGCCACTGGCAGTAAGCAATCCCCTGACACCAGTGAGTGGCTCCTGCCATCAGAACAGCACAGACGCTGGGGAGTCAAAAATTAACTATTAGTAAATATGATAGGACTTTTGAAGGCCAAGACTCCTTCTTGCTTTATTTATTTATTTAGTTACTTATTGCTATAAATCATTTACTTAATACACTGTAGTTCTTAGGATAGTACACACTGTTAACTTATCATCAGGTCAAGAGAGAAAAACACAAATTAAACATCACCCACAAATTAAAGGTCTGTTCTCTTTAAGAAGTCACTACTATTCCTTACCTGTTGGACTGAGAATGTAATATTAGGTTGTGTTCTGTCCCTTATTGTTAAATTTGTAAAGTTTGTATACAAAAAGAGAAGACTCTCCCAAACTGATTTTTTTAGATACTTGACTGGAGGAGTGCGGAAGGAGTCAGTGCCAGTAATTGTTGCCCTCTTTTTTTTTTTTTTTTATACAGAGTCTTGCTCTGTCCCCCAGGCTGGAGTGTAATGGCATAGTCTTGGCTTACTGCAACCTCCACCTCCCAGGTTCAAGCAATTCTCCTGCCTCAGCCTCCCAAGTAGCTGGGATTACAGGCACATGCCCCCTCGCCTGGCTAATTTTTTTTTTTTTTTAGAGGGAAAAAGAGAAAAAGAAGGGGAAAAAAAGAAAAAGAGGGAAAAAGGAATATTACTTCATTCCTAAAATGGGTTTCAATAATGGCCGATTAATATTTTGAATGTTTAAAGTGGTTAATGCATATTTTATGTGTTTAAAATGGAGACCTCTATTGTGTTTATTTGTTCTGGCTCTGAGTTCAAGTCCTGGATATCGTTATCAATTTTTTGTCTCGTTGAATCTGAGTCTCATTATGGGTCTTATGTATCTGGGTGTTAAGATCTCTTATTATTACATTAATCCTTTTACCCTTGCATCCTTGTAGCTTTGAAATCTATTTGATTAAGTGTGAGAATTGCAACTCCTGCTTTTTATTTATTTATTTTTGCTCTCCATTTGGTTGGTGAGTTTTTTTCCATCCCCTTGTTTTGAGTCTTTGTATATCTTTAGATATATCGTTAGATTTTGTGGATAATGTATATTTTGTGTGTTTAAAATGGAGAGCTCTATTGAGTTTATTTGTTCTGGATCTTAGTTCCAGTCCTGGATATTGTTATCAATTTTCTGTCTCGTTGAATCTAAATCTCATTATGGGTCTTATGTATCTGGGTGTTAAGATCTCTTATTATTACATTAATCCTTTTACCCTTGTATCCTTGTAGCTTTGAAATCTATTTTGTCAAATGTGAAAATTGCAACTCCTGCTTCTTATTTATTTATTTTTGCTCTCCATTTGGTTGGTACGTTTTTTTTTTCCAACCCTTTATTTTGAGTCTATGTATATCTTTGGATATACCGTTAGATTTTGTCTGTATCTTTTGATTGGGAGATTTGGTCGATTTAAATTTAGGGTTGCTGCCATTTGTTGTTAACTGGCTATTTTGTCCTTTTGTTGATGAAAATTCTTCTTTATGTTAATGCTCTTTACTTTTTGGTGTATTTTTAGAAAGGGTCATACTGGTTGTTCCTTTCTGTGTATAATGCTTCTTTTAGAAGTTCTTGTAAAGCAGGCCTGGTGGTAATAAAATCTCTGAGTACTTGCTTGTTCCTAAAAGATTTTATTTTTCCTTCAAATGTAAAGCTTAAATTGGCAGGATATGAAATTCTGGGCTGAAAGTTCTGTTGATTAAGTATACTGAATATTGGCCCCCACTCTCTTCTAGCTTGTAGGGTTTCCGTTGAGAGATCTGCTGTAAGCCTAATAGGCTTACCTTTATGGGTAACTTGATCTTTCTCTCTGGCTGCCCTTAATATTTTCTCCTTCGTTTCGATCTTGGTGAATCTAACGATTATGTGCCTTGGGGTTGGTCTTCTTGAGGAATATCTTTGTGGTGTTCTCTGTATTGCCTGGGGTTGAATAGTGTCCTGCTTTGCTAAATTAGGAAAATTTTCCTGGATAATGTCCTGGAGAGTATTTTCCAGCTTGAATTCATTCTCTCTGTCACATTCAGGTACACCAATCAAGCGTATATTAGGTCTTTTCACATAGTCCCATATTGCTTGGAGACTTTGCTCATTCCTTTTTATCCTTTTTTCTCTATTCTTGTCTTGTGGTTTTGTTTCATTAAGTTGGTCTTCGACCTCTGATATCCTTTCTTCTGCTTGATCCATTCAGCTGTTTAAGCTTGTACATATTTCACTAAGTTCTCGTGTTGTATTTTTCAACTCCATAAGTTCATTTGTATTCCTCTCTATATTGTCTATTCTTTTCAACATTTCATCGAACCTTTTTTCCAAGTTCTTAGTTTCTTTACATTGGGTTAGAACAAGTTCCTTTAACTCCCAGAAGTTTCTTATCATCCACCTTTTAAAGCCAACTTCAGATAATGGAACACAGTCCTTTTCCATCAGGGCTTGTTCTGTTGCTGATGAGTCCTTTTCCATCAGGGCTTGTTCCGTTTCTGATCAGTCCTTTTCCATCAGGGCTTGTTTGGTTGCTGATGAGTCCTTTTCCATCAGGACTTGTTCCGTTTCTGATCAGTCCTTTTCCATCAGGGCTTGTTCGGTTGCTGATGAGTCCTTTTCCATCAGGGCTTGTTCCGTTGCTGATGGGTTCTGATTTTGAGTATACTCAGCCTTCTTAGGCTGTTTTCTTCCCTTCATTGTAGATGAACCGCCTTTCTAATTAGGTTTCTGAGTCGGCGTCCGACTATTGATTCCCAGTGCTGGGATCCGAGCAACCCACTGTGGCAGCCTAAATAGCAGCGATAAGACTGATGGTGCTCTTCTGCCCGGGAATCTCTGGTCTGGCTTCCCTCTTGAGTCCGCAACAAGTGGCTCTGACTTCCCGGAGCTTCAAACTCCGGTCAGTAGGGGAAGCAGTCCCATTGGCTCTGCATGAAGAGCTGCTGCGCCAAGACGCCGGCAAAACTGCTGCAGCGGCCACAAGAGTAGCGCTGGTGACCCGTGGGGCTCCTCCACTGGGAATCGGCTGATCGGTGAGTGACGAAAATTCGGCTAAAGATGTGGCGTCGTCTCGTTCTCTGAGCTTTCACTGGGAGCTACAATCCCGAGCTGTTAGTGGTCGGCCATCTTGGATCGATCTCTGTCCTGGCTAATTTTTTTTATTTTTAGTAGAGATGGGGTTTCACCATGTTGGCCAGGCTGGTCTCGAACTCCTGACCTCAGGTGATCTTCCCACCTTGGCCTCCCAAAGTGCTGGGATTACATGTGTGAGCCACTACACCCCAGCCTTGATTGCTATTTTTGAAAGGTTGAAATCATGCTATCATGATCTAATTTCCAACAGTTTTTAAATGACCACAAACTCCAGTCACAATAGCGATGGAATGGTCTATCCACCAAACTTCTCCTTTTAATAAATGTCTATCCATCTTTACTTTCAAACATATTTTTTAAAATCTGGGGGCTGGATGTGGTGGCTCACGCCTGTAACATTATCCCAGCACTTTGAGAGGCCAAGGAGGGCAGATCACTTGAGGTCAGGGGTTCGAGACCAGCCCTGCCAACATGGTGAAACCCCTTCTCTACTCGAAAAAATACAAAAATTAGCCAGGCATGATGGCACACACCTGTATTCCCAGCTACTCAGGAGGCTGAGGCAGGAGAATCGCTTGAACCCAGGAGGAGGAAGTTGCAGTGAGCCAAGATCACACCACTGCACTCCAGCCCGGGCAACAGAGTGAGACTTCATCTCAAAAAAAAAAAAACTGGAAGAATGCAGAGCCAGAGCGTTTAGTAGCTCGGTGGAAGAGTTGTAAGGCTTGACTCTTTTTGATAAGTGTTCGTCAAAGCCTGTTTTTTCCAAGTGAAGAAATGTATTCTGCTCATTCGCTGCCTGCAGTCACATCTCATAGTTGGGGTGCTGCACGGAATGGTAAAAGCTGTAATACAAATATTTCTCAGAAAAAAAGAAGTTCATTTCCAATCCATTTGTCCTTTAAGGGTTATCTGATTGCAATCATCTTTTTCCAAAAAATCTTGCTAGAACTTGCAAAGTTCAAATAGAAATTAGTATGGAGCAATCAGGCAATGTCAAGTACAAGAGGGAAAAAAATGAAGAGTCTTGACTTTGAAAAGTATTTACATACATTCCAGAGCATTCTAAACACATGAAGAATAAACTCAGCAGGAAAAGGCATTCCATGCCTAAAACTGTGTCTTTGAAAGCAGGATCTGAGTGGAGAAAATAAGTGATGTTATTAATATGTAGTGAGGAACAGAACAGAAATCGAAGGCCCAAATGAAGTGTTCATGGAAGATTCGTGAGAGAGAAGGGCAAATATACACCACGTAGATACTTCTCCTAGGGACATGCTTTGCAATTTGAGCATTTTTGAGCTTGCAATGGAATCTTAAAGGCGTCCACAAACAACAGATGTTTGAACCCAAATGATCCAACATCTCGATGCCAAAATTAGCGCTCTGAAGAGGAATGGTAGAGTCGGAGCATATGAAGAATAACTTCAGTAACTCTTCTCTGGGGCAACAGTTGAAAGATTTATTCTATGGCTTCCTGACCTACCCTTTTATCTGTGCCCATTTATATTTGAAGTGATAAAAATCTTGGTCAAATGGGAGAATTAATAACAAAAATCTAAGTCTCTTTTCTAGGTCTGACTTCAATCTCTTCTCTCTCCTCGTTGAGCATTCTATCTCTAAACTGAATTATGAAATCAGGAGGAGGGCCCTTCTGAACATTATGTATTCGCAAACTTTTTCATATGAAAACCAATCATAGATTATGGCTGTACCAACATAGCACAGAATGATCTAGCTAATTTAATAGTTGTAAGCAGCCAAGCCAGGAATTGTGAGCAAGCAAACAAAAACCCTCAACACCAACCCCCACCAATAATGAATAAGCAAACTGCATTGTGTAAGCTACTTTTTTCCAGATTAAACCGGCAATAGATAAGTGCTAAGTCTCTGCTTTACTTGATTTTATTTTTATTTTTATTTTTGAGACAAGGTCATGCTCTGTTAACCGGGCTGAAATGCAGTGGTGTGATCATGGCTGATTGCAACTCATTCTCCTGAGCTCAAGCAACCCTCCTGCCCAAGCCTTCCAAGTAGCTGAGACCACAGGCTATGCCATCATGCTTGGCCAATTTTTGTGCTTTTTTTGTAGAGACAGGGTCTCCCTATGTTTCCCAGACTGGTCCTGAACTCCTGGGCTCAAGCAGTCTTCCTGCCTTGGCCTCTCAAAATGCTGGAATTACAGGCATGAGCCACCATGCCTGGCTTGCTTTACTTGATTTAAAATGACATGTCATTATAAGTGCACAAGTTTGAATAAAGAAAATTTTTTTTTTTTTGAGACGGAGTTTCGCTCTTGTTACCCAGGCTGGAGTGCAATGGCGCGATCTTGGCTCACCGCAACCTCTGCCTCCTGGGTTCAGGCAATTCTCCTGCCTCAGCCTCCTGAGTAGCTGGGATTACAGGCACACACCACCATGCCCAGCTAATTTTTTGTATTTTTAGTGGAGATGGGGTTTCACCATGTTGACCAGGATGGTCTCGATATCTTGACCTCGTGATCCACCCGCCTTGGCCTCCCAAAGTGGTGGGATTACAGGCTTGAGCCACCGCGCCCGGGCAAGAAATTTTACAAAAAAGAAATATTAAAAAAATGACGTGTCACTTAATCCTAAAACAAGAATGTTGTTGTTTTTTTTATTAGTTTGTTGGATTTTTTCCTCCTGCCTCTCTGTTAAATAAGCTAATGCCATTTAGACATTAAATCACTTTATTCAGTTTCCAAAGAAACTTCTTATATATTTCGCTTACTAATAAACTTCCCTTCCTATGGCCAGGCATGGTGCCTCACACCTGTAGTCCCAGCACTTTGAGAGGCCGAAGTGGGAGGACTGCTTGAGCCCAGGAGTTGAGGACCAGCCTGGGCAATATAGTGAGACCTCATCTCTAAAAATAAATAAACACCAGTGAAACTTCCAATGATGTAGCAAGGTTTATTTGTTTCCAGAAAAATGGAAGGATACAGATATTTCTTAACTCAGCCACACGAATGCTATAAAACAGGACCGTGAGGAGAAAGTGGCAGTATCATCATGGTTCTAAAAGGCAGCCAGGAACTCAAATTGTAACTGCATTTTAAAAATAGCATCGCAGCTATGATTGCAGTTTAGCTCCATAGCACGTAATCGTGGTATGAACAGGAAATGGGAGTACATCTTCAGAGCCTGATAAGATTCACTAATGTAAGACATATGCTCTGTTTCTCAGCTTGCAAGCTAGGCCCAGCCAGAAAGAAAGAAAGCATATATGTTTATCTTTAACCTAAAGATCAAATTTTATAAACCTTGGAAGATTTTTTGAATTGCTATTAAATTAAGGGATGAACTTGAGAAATGTGCAGCATAGATTTAGTTTTGACTTTGAAAAATAGAGATTTGAAGTAACTTCCAGGGGAAAGTTAATTGCTAGCTATGCATCACAAGCCTGGGTTATCTCAGGGCAGCCTCAACAAGAGAACTTGTCCTTAGAGAAATCATTGCTAATCAAGGGGACATTCCTAACAAAAGAATCTCTGTTATCTATAAAAGGCCAAAGTTGAGTTCACTAAGGATGGTGTGTTTTTATTTTATTTTTTATTTTTTGAGATGGACTCTCACTTTGTCACTCAGGCTGGAATGCAGTGGTGCGATCTTGGCTCACGGCAACCTCTGCCTTCTGGGGGTCAAGCAATTCTCCTGCCTCAGCCTCCCGAGTAGCTGGGATTATAGAAGTCTGCCACCAGGCCTGGCTAATTTTTGTACTTTTAGTAGAGACAGGGTTTCACCATGTTGGCCAGGCTGGTCTCGAACTCCTGATCTCAGGTGATCTGCCCCCCTAGGCCTCCCAAAGGGTGATTACAGGCGTGAACCACCACGCCCAGCCAGGATGGTATGTTTTAAGAATATTCTATAGTATCAGTAATTATTCAGAGTTCTACTTAGAACAAATAGAAATATGTCAGGATACCTTTAATATGACTCTTCTATTTTAGAAAGAAAATGGTGGTTTATATGTTTCCAGATCTGTTTTATAAAAAGGAGAAGATAGTGCGACATGATCCAACAGGGAACACACAGCAGTACATCAAAGTACACGCAAACCAGTCAACTCACCCAGTTTTATAGTCCACGTTAAAGACGATGAAAAGGAGCAATATCAGTGTCTACCATCAAAATACAAATCGGATTGATAATCCTTTGATATAGATCATGATAAAAGAAACCTCAGGCAGTTGGAAAACAAACTCCCACAAAAGTACTGTGGTTTCGATTTCTAGCTCCTATTTCTTTGCAAAAAAAAAAAGTCTAGGTTTTTCTGTTATTCAGAATAAGAATAAATGCACTCATTCCACAAATTTTATTGAGGGCTTCTCATGCATAAAGCACAGTTGTAATTGTCAGAGATATAGCAGTGGGAAAGACAGATAAGGAGCTTACATTCTAGTAGTGGAGGTCAGCTAATAAATACATAAATAATAAGGGTTCTTCAAGGGCAATTCGTGCTGTGAAGGGAATGAATGGGTGATGTGTAGAGAAAGAAAAGGCCGGGCACAGTGGCTCACGCCTGTGATCCCAGCACTTTGGGAGGCCAAGGCGGGCGGATCACGAGGTCAGCAGATAGAGATCATCCTAGCTAACACTGTGGAACCCCAACTCTACTAAAAATACAAAAAAATTAGCCAGGTATGGTGGCACATGCCTGTAGTCCCAGCTACTCGGGAGGCTGAGGCAGGAGAAACGCTTGAACCTGGGAGGCGAAAGTTGCAATGAGCCAAGATTGTGCCACTGCACTCCAGCCTGCTGCGTGACAGAGCGAGACTCCGTCTCAAAAAAAAGAGGGGTCCGGGCGCGGTGGCTCCCAGCACTTTGGGAGGCCGAGGCGGGTGGATCACGAGGTCAAGAGATCGAGACCATCCTGGTCAACATGGTGAAACCCCGTCTCTACTAAAAATACAAAAAATTAGCTGGACATGGTGGCACGTGCCTGTAATTCCAGCTACTCGGGAGGCTGAGGCAGGAGAATTGCCTGAACCCAGGAGGCGGAGGTTGCGGTGAGCCGAGATCGCGCCATTGCACTCCAGCCTGGGTAACAAGAGCGAAACTCCATCTCAAAACAAACAAACAAAAAAGAGTAGAGGAAGACAGAGTGAGTAGCAGAAGCAGGAGCATCTCTCTTGAACAATTTCCCTCAGTACTTCTAAACCAAGCAGCATCACAAATAGGACCATCATGCCTAATAACCATGCCCCATGAGCATGGGAGGGAACTTCAGAGATCATCTAGTCCAACTCAATTTGAGCACGTAAATGAGGTTGAGGAATGCTAAACGTTCTACCCGAATAATACAGCATGAGCACCCTTGTCACTGAAAATACAGACTTTCTTTCACTCTATCATGCCTATTCTGGAATTTTAGATGCTGCTTTCAAATGAGAAGTCCTTCCTTCTTGCAAAAGTTTTGGTATTGTTGGCTGGGCGTGGTGGCTCACGCCTGTAACCCCAGAACTTGGGGAGGCCAAGGAGGGTGGATCAGAAGGTAGGAGTTTGAAACCAGCCTGGCCAACATGGCGAAACACTGTCTCTACTAAAAATACAAAAATTAACTGAGTGTGGTGGCGGGCGCCTGTAATCCCAGCTACTCAGGAGGCTGAGGCAGGAGAATCGCTTGAACCCAGGAGGTGAAGGTTGTAGTGAGCTGAGATCGCACCACTGCACTCCAGCCTGGGTGACAAGAGCGAAACTCCGTCTCAAAAAAAAAAAAAAAAAAAAAAAAGGGAAAGACAGAAAAGGCGGGGACTATTGTAAATAGGATGGTCAAGGAAAGGCTTGCTCGAGCTGCGACCTGAAGAGCAAGAAGGCAACTCAGTAAATATACTGGGCAATGTTCTGGAGTAGAGGCAAGAACTAGTGCAAGGTTCCTGAGGCAGTAACGGGCTTGACTTCCTCAAGGAACAGAAAAGACGACAGCAAGGTGATAATTAACGAGGAGAAGGGAAGACATGAGCTTGGAGAGGCAGACAGGGACCAGATCACATGGGACTTGTGTCTTGGTAACAGGCCGAGACTTTTAAGAACAACGAAAAGCCATTGAAGAATCTATATGAGTGAGCAACTTTGATCTGATGTATATATTATAATTAAAATTAAAATCATATCTGATCTGATTTTTATTTTAATTATAACATTTTTCAGGCATCTAAGAACTTATAGACAAGAAAAGGAATACCTTAAGAAATTAGATTTAGTTAAAATCCCGTGGTACCCTTCTCAGTCTATTCTCCTTCCCCTTTAAAGATAACTGCTCTTCTAAACTTTATGCTTATGATTTTCTTGCATGTTTTTGTGCTTTTATCACACATACTCATATGTCTCTAGAAACAGAATGTAGCACTGCCTTGCGTGTTTTAAACTTTATATGAATGGTAGCATCCTGTGCATATTCTTCTGTACTTGCTTTTTTACCTTCAGCATTTCGTTGCTGAAATGTGCCCGTGCTCATTAATCTTTAGCAACTATTTAGCATTCTCTTGAATTAACATCGCAATTTCTCCATTCTTTGGTTGAGGACGTTTGTGTTGCCTTCGCTGTTTTTATTCGTATCTCCCAGGGCAGGAAATAGAAAATAAACAAGAGTAGAAACACATAAACCAGTTGGAATACTCATCCATAGCCCAATAGAAAGCCGGTGGAGGCTAGGGTTAAGTGAACAGCAATTGAGATAAAAATAAATGGAGAAATTTTGTATATGTTTTGGAGATGCAGCTGATTGGACTTGCTGATGGATTTGATGGGGAAGAGGGGTTGCTGAGAGAAGGTGAAAAATTGAGGATGAATACAAATTTTGGGGCATGAGCAATTTTAAAGGCATCTAAAGGCTCAAATGTAGAACTCAAAAGTGTTTTGTGATGGGGTATTTTAATTACTTAAGGTTACTGAAAATCTTATCTTACTTATATTTGTGTCTCCCCTAGTGCTTTGCAGTGTGTAATATTAGGTACTCCATAAAAGTTTGTTGAATGAATAAGTGATTGAATAATACACTTTACAATTGATTCTCTATGGTGCATAAGAATTATACTTAGATTTAGTTATGTGACAATCTTGAACATTTTCAGAAAAAATGGAATGATGCTGGATCTCATTAAAATAATGCAGGAATAAATCCATTTATCTTTGGGAGTTATTAATAAAGCAAGATTGACTATATGTTGAACATTTTTGAAGCTGAGTAGTATTTGCATTTTTGTCAATGTTGGAAAATTCCATGATAAAAAGTTTAAAAAGGCCTGGCGCAGTAGCTCATGCCTGTAATCCCAGCACTTTGGGAGGCCAAGGCAGGCAGATTGCCTGAGCTCAGGAGTTCAAGACCACCCTGGGCAACACGGTGAAATTCCATCTCTACTAAAATACAAAAAAAAATTATATTTTTAGTAGCGATGGGGTTTCACCATGTTGGTCAGGCTAGTCTCAAACTAACTTTTTTATTTTTATTTTTTATTATTTTTTTTTGAGACAGAGTCTCACTCTGTTTCCCAGGCTGGAGTGTAGTGGCAGGATCTCCATTCACTGCAACCTCTGCCTCTCAGGTTTAAGAGATTTTCCTGCCTCAGCCTCCCAAGTAGCTGGGATTATAGGCACCCACCACCATGCCTGTCTAATTTTTATATTTTTAGTAAAGACAAGGTTTCACCACGTTTGGCCAGGCTGGTTTCGAACTCCTCACTTCAGGTGATCTACCTGCCTCGGCATCCCAAAGTACTGAGGTTACAGACGTGAGCCACTGTGCCTGGCCTAATTTTTGTATTTTTAGTAGAGATGGAATTTTGCCATAATGGCCAGGCTGATCTCGAACTCCTGGCCTCAAGTGATCCGCCACCCTCAGCCTCCCAATGTGCGTGAGCCACCGTGCCGAGCCCTGTAAAATATTTTTACAGTTTAATTTTTATCCTGTAAAATTTTACTTTATTTAAGTCCTTTTTCAGGGAAGTGCCTGTGGAGGCTGGGGGAGAGAAAACACAAGGTGAGACTGTGGCATCATATGGAGCCAAAAAAGTAAGGAGTGCTCAAAAATAATGGAGGGATGTCAGGAAGACATAGGGGCCGACCAGGAAGAGCTCCCGGTGGCCAAAGCTAAGCAATTTGAGCACGAAGTGAGTAACGATAGCACTGGATTATAATCCACATAGCAAATATCTATGAATTCAAACTGATATTAACAAATAATTGAATTTTAAAAAACTAATGGGAAAAAAGAGACAGTCTACATGAAATTCCAACTAAAAATATGGAAAAAGTGAGGGAAACAAAAGTAAAAACAGAACACCACACTAATATTTGTTGCAGGGAAGATCCGTCAATGGATGCTTAAAATCTGTGGAACAGAAGCAGGATATTTTCAGTTTCAATGTATCTTCCTCAAGATATTCATTAATGAGAAAGGTAAAAACAGTAACTTTGCACTGGTGGAACCTGGCAAATAGCGCTTTAACCACGTGATGAAGACTAGCACGGCTGAAATAAGACGTATCAGTGTCATGAACTCCTGATAATGATGTTGTGAGAAGGGCCCGCTGTTTCCGCGTATGCTTGTCAAAAAATGCATAAACTTGATTTAATCATGAGAAAACACAAGACACAGAAAAACCGAAGAACGCTAAAAAAACCTGACCGGTACTCTTCAAATATGTGAAAGTCATGAATGTCAAGGAGAGACCAAGTCTACAAAGAGTCTACATAGTTGGCAAGTAAAAAGACATAACACCTAAATGTAATGTGGGGCCGGGTGCAGTGGCTCATGCCTGTATCCCAGCACTTTGGGAGGCCAAGGTGGGCAGACCACTTGAGGTCAGGCATTCAAGATCACCTTGGCCAACATGATGAAACCCCATCTCTACTAAAAATACGACAATTAGCCAGGCATGGTCGTGGGCACCTGTAATTCAGGCTACTCAGGAGGCTGAGGCAGGAGAATCACTTGAACCCAGGAGGCAGAGGTTGCAGTGAGCCAAGAACGTACCACTGCACTCCAGTTTGGGCAACAGAGCGAGACTCTGTCTCTAAATGAATGAATGAATGAATGAACGCAATGAGGGATCCCAGACTGGATCCTAGAAAAGAAAAATGACATTGGGAAAACCAGGGCAATACAAATGAAGTCTGTAGTTTAACCAATAAGAGTATAATGCCAATGTTAATTTATTGGTTTTGACAATTGTACTATGGTTATATAAAATGTTAATATTAAGGGAGGCTGGGTGAAGCATACACGGGAATTCTCAGTTCTATTTTTGTAACTTAGCTGTAAGTCTAAAATCACGTCAAAATAAAATACTAAGAAGGAAAGTAAGCCTGGACCCTGCACTGTTTAAAAAAAAAACCATTTAAACAATCCAGTCCAATCTTTCCCCAAACTCAGTCATTTGAATATCAATTTCAGGATTTTTTACAATCTGTGTAGTAGGAGTGATATCAGCAATGGCAATCAACATGTATTGAATTATCACAGTATTTGACAAGAGAGGAAAACGAGGCGCAGAAAGTAAGCAACTTATTCAAGGTCACAGAACTAATAGGTAGTAGAACTAGGATTCAACCTTTGGCAACCTGAAGTAGCATTCGTCTTCATTTCTCCTCTATACTATCTCTCACTTGTACCCTATACTGCTCCCACCTGTGTCATTATTTACTTACTAACTTAAAATTAAACCCGTTTTTAAACTGAAAAAACAATAATCAAGCAAAGTAATAAGCTATGTTATAAGGTCCTCAGGACAGACGTTTTTGATCTATTCACTGACACTTTATTGACAAGTTCATTGAACAGTGCCTGGCCCACAGAAGGTACTCAACAAATATTTGTTGAGTGAATAAGTGAATAAATAACTTTGTATCACAACTGAAAGTAGCAAACCAGCATCATTTGCCAGAAATAGAAGGTTATCTTCTAAGTAAATACAATGAAAATAATACAATATTATTAAATACTATTGCTTCCTGAAGGCTCTGAACCTGAGCCCAGTATCTCTATATTTAAAAAGTAATATAAGCATTAGAAGATATAAAGAGAGGATGCCAGTTCCAGACTTTCTATTTGATTTAATCAGATGGATTCAAGGAGAATAATTTTCTGAGTAAACCAATTTTTTTTTAAGTCATATCAGTATGCCACCTAAAATCTTCATACAAATGACCAGGGTAAGATCCCATTCTTTGAGAAAGATGCCTTCTTCTAAAGGAGTCAGGGTTCTTATAATACTACACGGTTCAGTCCCTCTCAATCTTCCTTACTCCTCCTTAATATCACCTTGTCTGTAAGATGCTATTTCCCCTTATTACCTCTCCACCAATACCCTATAGAATTATTTGTCTCTGTAACACTGTTTGTGTATTTCTCTTGAAGGGCACTTAAAACATAAATTCGTAAGTTGATAATTATCTTTTCCCAACTCTGTCTCCTTCACTTAACTTATGATTATATGGGGCATCAGAGAGTATGTCATAGCATGTTCATATCCCGAGAGCTCATACCAGTATCCAACAAGATGAAAGGCCCATAATAAATTGTTGATCTATTAAATTTTAAGGAAATTAGAAGAAAATAAAGAACTGTGTGATTTTCTTCTATCCCTGAAGCCATGGTTTTGTCATTGCCTGCCTTTGAGACACTTACTCTTGAGATCATTCATAAGATCTTCCCAAATACACATGAGTGTTCTACATACTGAGCCTTTCCTTCAAAAGCCTCCGGAAGTCATTTGCTTCCTAGGTCGATTATAATATCAATCTCCCATCGGCAGAATAAATGCTTCGCCCAGGATGGGCACCTCCTTCGTAGATGTGACTGCAGCATTTTTGTAGCTTGCTGGTAAAGTGGGGTAGTGCTGAGCTCACTTTTCTATACCTCGGTGCCGATCTCTGCTTTCCATAGAAAAAAATGATGGAAGGATAGAGGTCCTAGTTGACACAAGTAAGAAAGGTACAAAACAGTAAAGGAAACACGTCACAGAACAGCATTTTTGCTAGAAACCAGAGCTGCAACCTTCCTCAGACATCGCTTAAGATGGTTAATAACAGTGTCTTGAAAACCAGCCTGTTAATAACTATTGCATTTGAAAACAGGATTCATTCAATACAAGCCCTAATGTAGAGGCACATGGCAAGCATCCCTAAGATACTGAGCTGAAATCATCTCCATGTTGTGAAATTATTCAGAAATCAATAGCTTATGTACATATATATATCACATATATATATCAATAGCTGTCATATATATACGTGATTATATATATGACAGCTATTTACATATATACATATGTGCTTAGAAAAATAGAATGAAAAAGAGTCTATTTATAGTGTTACCAAATGTAAAATTACTTCATCCTCATTCATAATCAGATAAATGTTATCAATATTTTAAAACCACACATATAACTAGTTTTCTTCTATTAGATGTAAATCTAAAAGTTTTGCAACATGCCCTATTGGCAAAGCTGTTCTTTGCCAAACAGGCATTCTTATGCATGTAGCACAATCCTTGTGGAAGGTAATTCAGCAATAACATCAAATTACAAATGCATGTACACTTTAACCTGCAATGTCACTTCTGGGCATTTAGCCTTTACATCTGCAGCATGTGAAATGACTGTTAGTCGTCGCCTCACTGTTTGTACTAGCAACGGATTAGGGGGGAAAAGCCAAACATCCATCAAAGAGCATTTTTTTGGCACAAAATATATTTGTACAAAAATAAATTTAGGCAGGGTGCGGTGGCTCATGCCTGTTATCCCAACAATTTAGGAGGCTAAGGCAGGTGGATCACCTGAGGTCAGGGGTTCGAGATCAGCCTGGCCAAGATGGTGAAACCCCGTCTCTACAAAAAACACAAAAATTAGCCAGGCATGGTGATGTATGTCTGTAGTCCCAGCTACTTGGGAGGCTGAGGCACAAGAATTGCTTGAACCGGGGAGGCAGAGGCTGACAAAGTGGGTAGATCGTCAGCTGAGATTGTGTCACTGTACTCTAGCCTGAGCAATAGAGCAAGACTCTGTCTCAAACAAAAAAAAAAAACAAAAATAAATAAATTAATTAATTTAATTAAGTACATAAATCTCAATTGAGAGACACTTTACCTGTGTCTGACCGGCAATCTTCAAAATAGATCAATGATTATATCTGATCAGTAATCTTCAAAACTGTCAGGGTCATCAAAAACAAGAAACTTCCACAGCCAAGAGGAACCTGAGACATCATGACTAAATGTAGTCCAATATCATGAAACAGGAAAAGGTAAAACTAAGGATATCTAAATAAAGTATAGACTGTAGGTAGTAACAATAAATCGGAATTGGCTCAATAATTGTAACAAGTGTACCATACTAAAATAAGATGTTAATAATGCAGGAATCTGCCTGCCTGGTGTATGGGAATTCTCTGTACCATCTTCACAAATTTTGAGAATATAAAACCGCTCTTTAAAATGAAGGTTATAAGGCCGGGTGCAGTGGCTTCTATCTGTAATTCCAACACTGGGAGGCCGAGGTGACTGGATCACCTGAGGTCTGAAGCTTGCAACCAGCCTGACCAATATGGTGAAACTCCATCTCTACTAAAAATACAAACATTAGCCAGGTATAGTGGCAGGCGTCTGTAATCCCAGCTACTTGGGAGGCTGAGACAGGAGAATCACTTGAACCCAGGAGGCAGAGGTTGCAGTGAGCCAAGATCACACCATTGCACTCCAGCCTGGGTGACAGAGAAAGACTCCATCTCAAAAAAAAAAGAAGAAGGTTACTAATAAAAATAAATTACAGGATCGCCATATAATAGAACGATTCTTGCGATGGCTCAAGCCTGTAATCCCAGCACTTTGGAAGGCCAAGGTGGGAGGATCACGAGGTCAAGAGATCGAGATCATCCTGGCCAACATGGTGAAACCCCGTCTCTACTAAAAACACAAAAATTAGCTGGGCATAGCAGCACACGCCTGTGGTCCCAGATACTGGGGAGGCTGAGGCGGAAGAATCGCTTGAACCCAGGAGGCAGAGGTTGCAGTGAGCCAACATTGCGCCACTGTACTCCAGCCTGGCGACAGTGCAAGACTCCATCTCAAAAAAATAAATGAATAATTAAAAATAATAAAGTTTAAAAAAAATAGAACAATGCTATACAACACTCAAGAAAGAAGAAAGCTCTCTCCGAAGTGACAGAAAAAGATCTTCAATGTTGTCAACTGAAAAAAGAAGTTGTGGAATGACTTTTATTTGCCTAAAGAAACCGTGAGGCCAAGCGTGGCAGCTCACGCCTGTAATCCCAGCACTTTGGGAGGCCGAAGTCGGTAGATCATCTAATGTCAGGAGTTCAAGACCATCCTGGCCAACATGGCGAAACCCCGACTCTACTAAATACAAAAATTAGCCAGGCGTGGTGGCGGGTGCCTGTGATCCCAGCTACTCGGGTGGCTGAGGCAGAGTAATCGCTTGAACCCAGGAGATGAACATGGCGGGGAGTGGAGATGGTACCACTACACTCCAGCCTAGGCAACAGAGTGAGATTCCATCTCAAAAAGAAAGAAAGAATAAAAAGAAAAGACCTGCATGCACACACAAGCATCTAATAGCAATGGCCATCTGTGGGGGTGGAGTGATGAAACAAAATGGGTGGAACACGGGGTGAGAAGTAACCCGTACACACATTAACCACACAGCGCAATACCTATTTAACTCATTTTGTTAACTCTGGCCTGTAAGACTGTATAAATAGGCAGTGAGATGGACCTGGGTAAAGTGAGATCATAGTTGAGAAGCAACCCTTTTCCTCAAATGCTACACCTTCCACTCCTGTATCTCTATGTATTAAGTATAAAATGATTTGAGCCTGGCAAACCTGTATGAACTAATCTACACCTGAAACTCCTACATCGCTGAAAGACCATGTTACCCTTCCACAGTATCCTGTTTCTTTCTTTGTAAAGTGAGGGTGGGCATAGATAAAATTTTCTATTCTGAAAAAGTCTTATTATCAATGAATGAGAGATAATTTATGGATAGAAGAAACAAGGGGGCAAGTACAGAACGGCAGATATTTAAGGAACTGTTCCAAATGAATAGCAAGCTATGAAAATTTGTATTTTCAAAAACGATTAACGAAGTCAATCTCTGTCCTACCTCACCTGTGATATTCCTTCACTGAATATTTTAACAGTAGATATTTAACAGGGACAGAATAATTTGAAATCAGAAGTTACTCATTTAAAAAAAAAAAACTAGTGATTTGAAGAGTAAAATTTATTTTGCCTTGATTACAAAGAGCTGTTACAAACACAATTCTAATGGAAGGACTTTTAATTATATGAGCTTCACAATAACATTATTTTCAAATCAGGCCTCCCCCCTAACATTAGGGGGATCTGGGTCAAAAGCACATATTGAAGTCAACATCCAATGTTGACTTTAAAACTCTAAATATTTTAAAGTTATAAATAAAGCCAATAAATAAAGTTAAATAAATCCTCCTGCCTGAACACCATCATAAAACCCTGAAAGCGGCCGGTCGCAGTGGCTCACACCTGTAATCCCAGCACTTTGGGAGGCCGAGGCAGGCAGATCATGAGGTCAAGAGATCAAGACCATCCTGGACAACACAGTGAAACCCTGTCTCTACTAAAATAAAATACAAAAATTAGCTGGGCATGGTGGCACGCGCCTGTAGTCCCAGCTACTCGGGAGGGTGAGGCAGCAGAATTGCTTGAACCTGGAAGGCAGAGGTTGCGGTGAGCAGAGATCACACCACTGCAGGCACTCCAACCTGGCGACAGAGCAAGACTCTGTCTCCCAAAAAAACGCTGAAAGATTAGGGGGTTTTTTTGTTTTCTTTTTGAAATGGAGTCTTGCTGTGTTGCCCAGGCTGGAGTACAGAGGCGCTATCTTGGCTCACTGCAACCTCCACCTCGCGGGTTCAAACAATTCTCCTGCCTCAGCCTCCCGAGTAGCTAGGATTACAGGCGTGGGCCACCACACCCAGCTATTTTTTGTATTTTTAGTAGAGACGGGGTTTCACCATGTTGGTCAGGCTGGTTTCAAACTCCTGACCTCGTCACCAGCCCGCCTTGGCCTCCAAAAGTGCTGGGATTACAGGCGTGAGCCACCGCCCCTGGCCAAGATCAGGTTTTAATTGAGATTTCTCAGACTTTTCAAAGTTCCATACCCCTTAGTCCCCAGCCCATGGCTACCTATCCTTGGGAGGGTGGAGGAGAGAGAGAAGCCACAGAAGATGCTTAGGCCATGTGAGCTAGGAATGCCTCTGTCCTGGTTACTCCAAATGTGGTCTGATCAGGGCATACAGGACTCTGAGCGGGTACACCCCCACAACATAAACACCTCACCCCGTGAAGAGGGACAGGGCCCAAGAAAGGCCAGAGTGGAAACCCCAAATGTTGCGGTTCAGGCTCAGGGGACTTTCTCACTCTGGCCTAAGGATTATACTGCTTCAGACCCTTTCTGGTGACCAATCATCAGACGAGGGAATAGTCAGTAAAGCTTTCATTCTTCTGGATCCTTTGGAATACTACTTTGAAATGCAGATTTTTATTATGACATTAGTTGACAAATAGAGACAAATCAAAAGATGTGATGATTTATCTTTTGGATCGCTTCTCAGCCTTCTGGCGAAGATCAAGTGTGATTTGTCTTTTGGCATGATGCAACATTAGAATTTTCTGAAATTCAAGGTCATATACAAAATAAAGTAGAGTTGGTTGATTCTTCTTATTATTTTGTGTGGTTTTTACATAATGTGCAATCCAAAAGATAATCTTTAGGGAGGAGTAAGAGGAGTAGAGAGGAGAAAAAAGGAGACTTTCACCATTCAATTGATAGCATTCTGAACTGTGGGATTTTTTTTATCATTTGGATATATCACATTTACATTAACACGACAAAAAATTAAAGATCTTATAACAGTCCCTGATGTAAATACAGAAGTGTGAATGCTGAATTTAATGATTAGGCATAGGTCTTTTGGTCTCCAGATGAAACACTGCCAACATAACATATTAGGGAATGTGATAAATACAGAAATGCTATTTTTTCGCAATGGCAACATTCACATTTGAAGCAAGCTGTCAGTAGCAAACAGCTTTGCTTGAGTTGCCTGGTTTAGCAGATGTCTTTGTTAGGAATGTGACAGTTATCACCATTGTTTATTTCACTGAATATCAAGCAATGCAGAGGGAAGCCAAGTCCTCATCAATAGTGCACATGGTAAATTGCGTCATCCTGCTTCTCACATGCTTTACTCTTTGTTACTTGCTCTTGAAATTATGAAAAGACATATCTGACTCTAACTAAAAAGGTGAATACAGTCCCAAGTCAGTATCAGCTGTAACACAAAACTATGCAGACTACATGGGAAAAGGGAAATTATTTTTTTCCAGCTACTTTACTGCTGTAAAATAATATTAGGTAACATTTACTGAGCATTGACTTTGTACCAGATAATGAGGAAGCACTTTACAGACATGATCTCATTCAATTATAATTAGAAGCTTCCCTGATGTTTGCAGATATTCTCTCACCTGCACTGTGTCTTCCTTTTAACATGTTATTATTTGATATATTGCCAATGGCTTGTTTTGATATGATGAATATCATGAATTTTTGTCCACTAACTGCTTCCTTCTATACAAGTTCTATTATAATAAGAAAATGTATATTACAATAATGACTAAATTATCAAGGAAAACAAAATGAAAATCTTGCTCCTCAAAGTAAGTTAAATTGATCCTTAATTCTATAAATTAAACCAAGTCAAATCTTGATATAGAATTCAACCAATCGATAAACAATAAGATATCTACAGTGGAAGTGCTTCACATTCATTGGGTTGGATAAGAAAGTGAATTAGGCTGTGTTCCTCTCTTACAAGACGTCCGCTCTGATGGAGAAGGGAAACAAACATGTGGGCGCCCAAACCGGGGGTAGTCAGTTCTGTATTCCAGATATTAACCAAGTATTTCACAACGCAGGGTGACTCTGGTGATGGAGACAGCATTTTGAAAGAGAATGATTGGAATGAGATCCCTGACCCTGGGCCCTGAACTTTTGAGGGTCCCACACTGGCCTTCTGGAGGTTCTACAAAAGCTGATCTAGGAGGAAGGCCAACTGACCGCAGCAATAATCTAAGAAAAGGCAAATGAGACCCGGGTCTGCTTGAGAGACTTGCCACAGACCAGGCTGCAAGAATGAAGTGGAGACAAGACTAGAGAGATGGATTCGGACCAAATCACGGAGAGCTTTGAGTGTAGAGAAAAGGGGTAGAATCTAAGTCTTTGAACTGGAAATGTGACTTTGTCAGATCTGAACCTTAGGAAGATGACACTAGCAGCAGTGTTCAAAAATGTGACATTCAAGGTGACGGAGAAGACAAGTAAGCCAAAGAATGAGAAAGAGCTTTTTTTTTGTTTTGTTTTTAAAGATAGTCTCGCTCTGTCACCCAGGCTGGAGTGCAGTGGTGTGATCTCGGCTCACTGCAACCCGCCTCCTGGGTTCAAGCAATTGTCCCAAAGTAGCTGGGACTACAGGCACATGCCACCACACCTGGCTAATTTTTGTATTCTTAGTAGAGACGGAGTTTCACCATATTGGTGAGGCTAATCATGAACTCCTGACCTCAGGTGATCCAGCCACCTCAGCCTCCCAAAGTGCTGGGATTACAGGTGTGAGTGACAGAGCCCAGCTGAGAAAGAGCTTTCTAAAATGTGAAGAAGTCACTTGACATGTGAATAGCACAGTTATTTTGCTATTTTTTGCTAATTCGAGGAAGACGATCTGAAACCAGACGACTTTTTAACAGGCTCTTGCAATAGTCCACAGAAGAGTTAGTTTCTGAAGGGAGTGAACCGAGATTTATTTGAAAGATAATGGTGGAAGGAGATGCCATTGGATTGATCAACCAAGATCAAAAACATGGCGGTAAAGAGTGATGAGTTGAATTTAGACCAGAGTTCCAAGTATCTGCAATGCATCAGCGTGGAACGTTCAGCATCCAGTTAGAAATAAGGGTCTGATTAGGGGAAGACAGATGAGGGCTAAAGGGACAGAGGTAGGAGTCGTTCTCACAAAGGTGTGTGCTAGACCAAGTAATTTAGTCTTACGATGGGTTGAGATTACCAAAGGACTATTACCAGGAGTTAGAAGAGAGGACTGAACACTGAATTTTCGGAAAGCTTATGTTTAACGGGCCTTTTCTAAGGGGGGGAGAAGAGGACTCCTGAAAGGAAGCTAGACAGAAGCAGTTCACGAGGCAGGAGGAGAGGAGAATGTAGCGTGAATTCCAGTGCAGGGGAGGGGTCTAGTGAGAAAAGGAGGGTCCATGTTGCCAAATTCTGCTTTAAACAGAAATTGAGCAGAAGGTCTAAGAAGAGGCTTTTGGCTTTTGAACTTTTCAGGGGCTGATGGTGCTTAGGATTAGGTGGGAGCAAAAACCAAGGTGGATAAAGTTTGTGGATGAAGAAGGAGGAGAGAGACAGAAAAGCAAACAATGGAGATTAGAGTCCAGGGAGAGTCTCCTTAGGGCAGGAGAGAAATGGTGTCAAGGGGAGGACTGGAAGACAGCGAAGAGATGACTGGTGGAGCAGAGTCAAGGAGGACATGGGAAGCGAAGAGAGAAAAAGGACAGATGAAAACACTGTCTTCAAAAGAAAATCACAAAGATTCTTCTTCAGATAAGGTGAGTAGGTGATGATTTGGACAAAATGATGTTTATAAGTTATTCTTATTAGATGACCTCCGGCTTCTGGTAAAATAGGTGGCAAAAGAGGCGAGAGGTAGATGTAGAAATTTAATGAGACTGCAGAGGACTGAAACAACATGTGACGATTTTCAGAGTGAATGAACGTCCAGTGTTGTTGAGTTCCCAGACGAACTGGATAGTGCACCTTTTAGAGCGTTCAGTCAGCCCGGTCATGGTATGCTCAGCTGCCAAGAAAAGGGTAAAGAACATACAGATGGTTTCCTTAACTAGGGTTGGAAGTTGGCAGGACAGGTATGACAGAGAACAGTGAGATGAGTCATTGAAATGTAGGCGAGGGCAAAGTGAGAAGGTTGTCCCTGGGACTCACGAGGTGCCTCATGATGTCCTGTGAGACCAGGAAGACTAGTGGACGGGGAAGAGCAAAGGGACTGGATCTAAGGACGTGAAGAGTGGGTCAGAAGGTGTGAGGTTATAGGAGAGAGAGAAAGGTAGGTAGTGCTCAGAGAAAACTGTTCATGTTTTACAGTCTCAGTAATGGCGAAAACTAAGGTATGGCTGGCTACACCAAAGGGGATCTGAGGCAGGATGAAGAGAAAGTCACAAAGATCAAGTTAAGGAGCCAATACTTCAGAAAGGTAGAAAGATTATCAACCTGGACTTGAATCCCCCCAAATACTGTGGTTGGTAGCTGAGATTTCTTTACTATGACGAATGCCGCACATGAATATGGTGTTAAAACATGAGTCACTGGAAAAGTATCTGGAAGGAGGCCACTCAAACCTTGCTACCTCAACAAATGTATATTGGGTAATACAATGGGCTTAACATGAAACTACACTCATGATATGATATGTTTTTAAACAATGGCCTAATTAATGTTGAGTTTGGTTCCTGCTGCCAGAGTACAACTTAGCACCTCGTGGATGACCTTGCACTAAAAGTTGAAAATACAAATCAGTTACTATAAAGAAGAAAGAAATAAAAGATAGAGAAGCTAAACCTAGTGATTAAGAAACATCACCATATATTTAAATAAGTGGCTGGACCAAGTAAATAATAGTAATTTTGAAGAAATTACTTGTATTCATCATGAAACTGCTAATCATTCCCTAATGTTTTGCCCTAAGAGTATAAATTTTCGCACTCAGAGATTATTTGTACAGTCAATGAATCCAGAAACGCAGGCTTTCTCACCAATTAGCCTTCTAGGTTGTCATAAGACGAGCCTGGTGGTGGCACATTTGGAACCATTGAATGCAGGAACCACAACAAACGGGGCTCACTGGTTCTTTGTACCCCAGATGGGAACACAGCCACAATTTTCTGAAGTTCTGAAAATAAATAAGTTGTTTTTTTAGAGACAAGTACAGTGACTCTATTATATACACTCATCGGGAGACTGTGCAGAGTTTCGGATGTTGTAATCATCTCACTCAAAGAGGAACTGTTAGCCAGAAGTCGAACAATACATGTAAATAGGCTCTGGGGGTACATGTTATCTCTAAATCTTCCCAAAGAATGTTGACCTAGTCCTAGAACATTTATTTACACATGGTTTTCAAACAATATTTTTAAAGACAGAGTCTCATTCTGTGGCCAGACTGGAACGCACTGGCACGGTCTCTGCTCACTACAACCTACTCCTCCCAGGTTCTCCTGCCTCAGCCTCCCGAGTAGCTGGGACCACAGGCGTGTGCCACCATGTCCAGCTAATTTTTGTATTTTTAGTAGAGATGAGGTCTCACCATGTTGGCCAGGATGGTCTCCATCTCTTGACCTCATGATCTGCCCACCTCAGCCTCCCAAAGTGCTGGGATTACAGGCATAAGATACTGCCCAGCCCTTTCAAACAATTTTTAAAGTAAACTGAGAAGCCCTATTTTGCTTTACTTTGGTTAGTCCAATACAGATAAAAGGTTGAAAATTCTTAAAGCTGTGTGGTGGATATGAGGGTTTACGAGAAGATACTCTTCTCTCTTCTTTTGTGTATGTTTGAAATATTTAATAATAAAAGGTAAAAAAAAAAATAAGGCAGGGTGTGATGGCTCACTCTTGTAATCCCAGCACTTTGGGAGGCCAAGGCAGGCGGATCACCTGAGGTCAGGAGTTCCAGACCAGCCTGGCCAGCATAGTGAAACTCCATCTCTCCTAAAAAAAAAAAAAATAGCCAGGCGTGGTGGCACATACCTGTAATCCCAGCCACATGGAAGGCTGAGGCAGGAGAATCACTTGAACCTGAGAGGTGGAAGTTGCAGTGAATCAAGATCTCACTATTGCCCTCCAGCCTGGGCAAAAAGAACAAAACTTCATCTCAAAAAAAAAAAAAAGTAAAAATATTAAAAAGGAGAGAGGAGACAGTCTCCTTACTGGGCTTGTATAGTTGGTGGTAAATGAGACCCCTTTCTTTTCTTTTTCCTGTTGACATACACTGTAACCTTTGAGAAGCTGATTACTCAAGTTCCCTTCTCTCCAGAAGAAATTAGGATGCACTGACACTAAGATATGGATGGTATAACGTCATTATTGTTCCTCATATTTCTTCATGCCTCATACAATTCTTCCACGTACTGTCATTTCATTTGCCCCCATGGAACTCTGTGTTCACAGGCATTCTCTCGAATAGTGTCCTCCCAACATCCATCCTGAATGCCACAGGTTTTAATCATTCATGAACCAATCTGTACTGAACACCTAGTATGTGTTTTTAACATTATTTTATAAATTCCATGACTTGACATTATTTTTGTATGAGAAAAATAGCATCTAACAAAAAGCATTCAACAAACTTCTATTAAGCACCTACTAGCTGCAAAGTAGATATCAAGGCCTTGGTTATAAAGCATGCTGGGAACTTCTGCAGCGAAGGAAAAATGGTTTGAGATTAGTGTTGTTGTGGCCCTTCTAGAGACCGAATGAGAGTATTTAAAAATACAGATTCCCAGGCCCTGCCCGCAGAGGGATTTAAATCTGCGGTAGTCCCAGGAAAGGCTGAGAACCACTGGTCCAAGTCACTAAGTCTAAAGTGCCCAGCAGACTCTAGTCTGACTTAAGCTGGCCTTCAACTTGGAGTGTAGTTGGCAGGTGTGAGCAGGCAGGATATTTGTCTGAAGCTGCATCCTGGTGCCGGAAGGAATCTGAAAACAGGGTTCAAACCTAGAGAAAAGATTCAGCAGGACCTAGGCAAGGGGTCAGGACTCAGAGCTGCCAGGGTTTAGGTTCAAGTCTGGGCTTTGCTTCTGGTGGCGTAACTAAGCAAGGATCCTGAGAAGATCTACTGTCTATTTTGTCCCAGTTGTGTAGCAGGCACCGTGCAAAGCTCTTACTGTCATCTCATTGAATCTTTACAATTAGCCCTGTGACGTAGGTTGATTTGCCCAAAGTCAGACAGCCAGTAAGTGGCTGAGTTGTGATTTGAGCTTAACTCTATTCTAAACTGCAAACCCCCTGCTCCTTCTGCCCCTCCACGGTGCCTACAAGGACTGGGGCAAAGGCTCATCAGGTTCATCCAGGGCAATAGCTAGGGAGACCGTTCTAGTATAAGGGGCTCTGCTCACATAAGGCTTCGGGCATCTGGCTATTTCCACACTCCCCTCACTAGTGGGTGAAATAAACTCCCAGTGACTGACAGGCTTCTCTTGATTTCCAGCATTATGTCTCAGGCAACATAGGGAAATTGACAGGTTTCTCTTTGTGTCCACAGCCTTCCTGATTATACCTGTTTCTTCTCCAGCCCTTTAGGAGGGGCCTGCTATCCTCACGCTCTTCGCTTCCATTCCCATTCAGGAATACATGTCCGATGACAGATGAACACATTGTGCTTTTGGGACCTATTGTGTTTGAACAAAGATGAGGTACTCACAAGAACAACAGTGATGTCAAGAGTTGGAGATAGGAACGATGATTTGGAAGATTCTGATTTCCCCGAGATCACACGTGTAGACAGGCTGTAGCATATTCAAACTGCTCCTATTGCCATCTGAAGAGAAATGATCGGATTTTGAGAGCTGAGCTGATCAAGAGTTCTGCTGCTTCAGAGATTCTCTAGAAGTACTTTTCATACCACTGTACAGGCCTATGTACACAGAGTCCTCATTTTTCACAGGGAACAATGAGTATGTGTATGTTTCTCACAAAGACAGTCATCAGTGGTCGCAACCCATCAAAGCCTCCTTCTTTTGGTAACTGAAGTGATAGACCCAGTCACTGCTTTATTGGTATTCCAAATACCAGCACCACCCTACCCTACAATAAACAGAGTCAACAAGAGTGGCTCTCCTGGTACTCTTCACCTCACCAACAATGAGAGCTCAAGATCATGGAATTTTCTTCTACGTATCAGTGTATCACTTGTGAGTTCAAAATTGTCCTAGCAAATACTTCTGACTAATGGCTACCAGATATATTAATATATAATTTAAAATTTACAGGTGGTAGTCTATTTGCTGAGGGAATACAGTAATGAACTTTGGATAATATAAGATAATGTCAAGCTGGATGACAATTTTTCCTTTTTTTTTTTTTTTTTTTTTTGAGATGGAGTCTCACTCTGTTACCCAGGCTGGAGTGCAGGGGCGTGATCTCAGCTCACTGCTACCTCTGCCTCCCAGGTTCAAGCAATTCTCCTGCCTCCCAAGTAGCTGGAATTACAGACACACACCACCACGCCTGGCTAATTTTTGTATTTTTATTTTTATTTTATTTTATTTTATTTTTTATAGAGATAGGGTTTCACCACGTTGGTCAAGCTGGTCTTGAACTCCTGACTTCAGGTGATCCGCCTGCCTCGGCCTTACAGATTACAGGTGTGGGCCACTGCGCCCGGCCAATTTTTGTATTTTTAGTAGAGACAGGGTTTCACCATGCTGCCCAGGTTAGTCTTGAACTTCTGACCTCAGATGATCTGCTGACCTAGGCCTCCCAAAGTGCTGGGATTACAGATGTGAGCCACTGCGCCTGGATTGGATAACAATTTTTTTATATCCTGCATACACAACAGGAGAAAGTAATTTCTTTCTATACCGTATACACAATAGGAGAAAGGCAGCATAAGGCAGACCAAACACTGGGCTTTGTTGCTTATTAGCTATGCAACTTATGCAAATTACTTCTCTGAGCTTTGCTTTCTACCCTGAGAAAACAAAAATAGTAATATTCGCCTTGAACAGTTTTTGTGAGGATAGGGCATAATGTCTGTGAAGTGCCTAACAATGCTTGGGATATAAAGACTCAAAAATATTTCTCAAATGAGTAAGTAGCAAATGCTCAATGAAGGTAGCCTTGATTACTTATTACAGTGTTTGCCATACTTTAGAGGATCTAAACTTGTCTAGCCCATGTATCTTAGTGAATAATTTTAAAATATTGGTTTCACTTTTAATTACAAAGACAAATACATCTGTTACAAAAATTCAAATTACATAAACTGGCAAATAAAAAGTGAAAGGCCCGACTCTAAAGCCCATAGCTTGTTGGTAACCATTTTTAACAATTTGACATATATCCTGTTAGACCTTTTTCTAGGATTATGACAATATACGATATGATTTTTTAACAGCAGTTCGGACTATATACAGTTTTCTGCAACTTGAAGTTTTGACTTACCATGGACATCTTCCCCGGTCTAGTTTGATTGAACTGCAATTTATGATACAACTCTCCCGTTAATGACAATTAGGTTATTTACTATTTTTGCTGTTTCAATCAGTGGTATAATGAGCATCCTTACATAAATATCTTTTGAGGCCAGGCGCAGTAACTCACACCTGCCATCCCAGCACTTTGGGAGGCACTGGAGAAATTTCAAGGATCTCTGGAGGTTTGTGAACAATCTGTTGTTATGTATCTCATTCTGGCATGGCATGGCATTAAGATGACAGGAAGAAGTTACCAAGGTATTTTCCCATTCAATTAGCCCCACTTTTCATCATATAAACCCCAAAACGATGAGAAGAAAATCAAGAATATCTTTCCCACGTAATTCTCCCCACGTTTCTTTCTTTGATTGAGGGGAGGAAAGAGCTCACCTTTAGGAGATCATTTTAAGTATATTAGCTTTTAGATTAAGACAATTAAATCACCCTAGATCAACCTAGTGGCTAGAGTAAGTTAACGCACCCTTTCCAGCTGAGCCTTCACATATTGCCCCTTCCCAACCACACCTCCTCTCTCAACCTACATTATATCTGAGGCAAGTGTTTCTTGAGAAAGAGGTAGGAAGGAAACTTGAAATGACTTGAGGATCTACATTCCGTTCTGCAGCCATCCTCAATTACCTTCACATACTTGACATTCTTTTGATTTTCCAAAGAAATTATATGTCCAAAATGGTATAGCTGCAGTAGCTGGAATAATTGATGTCAAGGTCTAATATTTCTTTCTTTCTTCAGAAATCATTTTACATGTAAAGTGAAAGATTGCTTTGCTAGAAATTCCTGTGTATTGGTGAGAAAAGGAGAGGAAGAGGGAGAGTATCTGCCAGTGATTGAAGAGAGGGTTTTTCTTTTATCATCTTTTCCTTCTTTTCTTTTTTTTTTTCAGAGTTCACCTTAGTTGGTTAAGCATCATAGGGGGCCAGGTGTGGTGGTTCACGCCTGTAATCCCAGCACTTTGGGAGGCCTAGGGGGGCGGATTGTGTGAGCTCAGGAGTTCAAGATCACCCTGGGCAACACAGTGAAACCCCGTCTCTACTAAAAATACAAAAATTAGCCAGGTGTTGTGGCGGGTGCCTCTAATCCCAGCTACTTGAGAGGCTGAGGCAGGAGAATCACTTAAACCTGGGAGGCGGAGATTGCGGTGAGCCAACTGCAGTCGCGTCACTGCACTTCAGCCTGGGCGACAGAGCGAGACTGTCTCAAAAAAAGAAATTTGAAAAAAAAAGCATACCATATGTCTGGGAAGGCTTGTGCATACTTTTCCCTAATAGGTTAGCACATATCTTGGGAAGCTAAGACTCAGGCCTGCCTTTATCTAGAACCGATCAGAAGGGAGAAGGGATAGAAGCAGCTGGGCTGAAACACGAAAAGTAAAGGTGGATTTGTTCTCTTGACCCAACGTGGTCAACGGCAGAGTCAGCCGCGTCTTTCATTTATCTGTCACGGAGATGCTAAAAACAGAAGTCTCTGCCACATTTGAAATCTGGGGGAAATTGCGAAGGCACTGTCGTGTTTCCTTTTTTCTCATTGTGTTTGTGTGTGCAAGCAATGGAAGCTGGAGATTAAGGAGCAACTATGAAGATCATTGAACAATTTCTTCCTGTTTGCAATACTCAAGTTCTACTTTTTTTTTTTTTTGCCCCTTTTTGCTGTTGCTTTTTCTACTCTATTTTCTAAACCACATATAAGCCTCCAAAATATATGCAATTATTTCAAATAAATATTTGAGTGCCTACTGTGTGCAAGGCGTTATGCTAGGTTCTGCATTAGAGAGCTAAGATTTAGTCTACCTCAGGTCAGCAGTCTCACAGCAAACCAACCCATGGTCATGCTTGCTCATAGTAGATTTTACAAGAGAAAACATTTTAGTTGTCTAGCATGCATTCATAGCATCTACATGTCACAGACATTTATCTCAAAGCAAAAATGTATTTTTTTTTTTCATTTTTGAGACGGAGTCTCGCTGTTATTACCCAGGCTGGAGTGCAATGGCACCATCTCGGCTCACCGCAACCTCCGCCTCCTGGGTTCAGGCAATTCTCCTGCCTCAGCCTCCCAAGTAGCTGGGACTACAGGCACGCACCACCATGCCCAGCTAATTTTTTGTATTTTTAGTAGAGACGGGGTTTCACCTTGTTAACCAAGATGGTGTCGATCTCTTGACCTCATGATCCACCCGCCTCGGCCTCCCAAAGTGCTGGGATTATAGGCGTGAGCCACCGCGCCCGACCCAAAAAACCTATTTTTGAAATAATGAACAAGTAAATGAACACTTTTATCAGAAACAAAAATTTCAGAAGAGTTTGCTCACTTGAGTGTCATAAATTGTGAAAGGGAAAGGGAATTATGCCCATGCCATATGTGAGCCATAGAGTTACGCAGTAATATCATATCATCTGCAGTACAGCTGCTTCATTTAAATTCAAACCCTAACATTTATAGTTTCAATAGTTGTTATTATGGGCTGTATACATGACATTAAAAATCATATTTGAGGAAGTTCTTGAATTTGGTCGCTGATTTAGCATTACAAGGCCTCTTCCGACTCTAAGATACTAGGATACAAATGTAGTCTTGGGAACAAGAACTTGCCGGGGAAATACTCGCAGTTCAACACCAGCGTTTAATGCTACATTACTACCATTTTGGATTTTAAAAATGACTATTATTTTGGTTTCATAAAATCGGTTTATCTGTTTATAGTGTTTGGCTGGCATATGTTATCATTTACTGCCACGTTTCTGAAAGGAAATAAAGGAGAATGGAGCATCAACCCAAACCCATAAATAAATCATAATCATGATTCTGTGCATAAGACAGATCGCTTCCTAGGTCACGGTCATAAACACGATCATTTGCTCTTTTGTTTTTTTATCAGATGCTTAAGTACCTCCCTAAAATAGGATCCAATCAATATCAAATGATTCGAACTGCAGCACAGGAAAGAGTCTCCGAGTCGTTGGGAGCCTCACGAAGGAGGGGAGTCATGACACACTAGTTTAACTATTACTAAGCATCTGTCTTCTACCAGTCAGTCTCCATGGTAATCCAATGCAACTGCTTTGCTTAATTAAAGCAAGTGGATCAGTCTGGCACAGGCTAATTTGCTTTCTCTCCAAATTTCCTGTTTTCCTGGATATGGGGCCTCTGAAGTGCATCTTCAGGAAACAGTCCCTCGTGGGAGGTCAGCTGGAAAGGACAACTTGGAGAAAGCAGGTTCTTACTGCTGAAATGATAGCGTTGTTCTAACCTCATGCTTCATCTTCGTAAAATTACTGAAGTTCAATTCAGTTCGCTTTCAGGAGTCTCTTCTGGTGCAGGAGGCATTCAATGGTTGCCAAAGTCAATATACTAAGTCTGGTTGTTGAAAGCAGCTGGTTTCCCATAGAACCATGTGTCCCTATTTCCTATTTCAGTTAGCTTCTGAGTCAGTGGTAGGAAAATGCCAAAGGGAGTTGGCAACAATGGCCTTTTCCACTTATAATAGATTTTCCTTTATGTACTTTGGATTTTTCTCCAGGATTGTGTTCAGTGATATTTCTACTGTGTAATCAGATTGGATAGCTCTACAACAAGGCACTGATTGGCAAAGAGCACGAAGGTAAATGGTTTCCTCTCTTCCTTTGGTCCGTGAGGCAGCTGTGCTGCCAGTCTATTACCAGCGATATGGGATCTTCAGAGGGGAGTGAGGCTCTTACCTGCATTAAAACTAAGGTTCCAGAGGAGCCCTGGAATTTGAAAATTCCTTGAGCCTCCAGTAGTAAGTTGAGATAAATCCGGCCTCCTGGGGCAGTCTGGATTCAAACATCCTATTTCTGCATTGCTTCCCTCCTTGGCTGGTGGGAAAAAGAAAAAGTCTTCCTGAGGTGACTAATTTAAGAACGAGAGTTATTTGCTCTGATTTCTTGCTGTTTGTTTAAATCTCTGGGGCTTCAAGCTGCATGGTTCTCTCCTTTTATTTTCTTTTGTTTTTATTACTATGTCTTTGGCTTTTCTATATTTGTGGGGTGACGTTTGATTTTTAAAAAGAAAAAGAAAGTTATGAGCCTTTATTTTTTGTAAAATTTTGTTCATTAGTTGTATGGCCTTGCAAATGTCACTTGACTTCCTGTACCTTACAGATTCTTCATCTATAAAAGGGCATGTCAGTATCTATTTCCCTGAATTTGCAGAACATTCATGTTGTCAACTATTTCAGTTAGATTATTTGATCTCAAGACAACTTTATTCTGATAACTATGCTATTTAATCATGAACTTAACATTAGAACGTACTATTAATTTTCAAATATTCAAGTTAAATATCTAATCATGAACTTAACATTAGAACGTACTATTAGTTTTCAAATATTCAAGTTAAATATAAAAATATTTAAACCATACTTACCTTGATTCCCTGATGTTTGTATTTCATGACACTTAAATGAGATTTTGTGAATGGTAAAATATTTCTGTTGTGTAATAACTGTCTCTCAGTATCAGAGGCAGATTGGTTCCAGGACCTCCCTCAGATACCAAAATCCTCGGATGCTCAAGTCCCTGATATGAAATGGTGCAGCACTTGCATGTAACCTATTCACAGCCTCTCTTATACTTTAAGTCATCTCTAGATTACTTATAATACAATGTAAATGGCTGTTATACTATATTGTTTAGGGAACAATGATAAGAAAAGAAGTCTGTGCATGTTCAGTACAGATGCAATTAAAAAAAACTTCTGTGGTTGGTTGAATCCATGGGTGTGGAACTCACAGATATGGACAGCTGACTATATCTCAAATGAAGAGTTTTCATTATTTTAAATCCGACTTGGAAAAAAACCATATTAATTCATAGGAAACTAGTTTCAGCTTTTATGAACAAGTTACATATCTTTCATTTTCACAAGAAAAAAGTTGTAATGAGTTAATGGCTCTTTTCCACATAATTTATCAGTCCTCTTCCACTGTCCTTCAAAGGAGGACTATAAAGCACTCAAGGGCTTTTTGGAGACTTGGATGTTACTGTTAATAGTGAAATATTGCAGATTGCCTAACCTACTTCATAAAATGCACACCTGCCAGTGTCGAGCTTCACCGCCACCACTCGACCTGACCATGTCTGCTAATTTTTGGTAACATGGAAACAGGACAGATCTGTTCTCGGAGAGGTGCCATCTGATTTTTCCTGTCATGTTCTGAGTTGGCCCTCAAACAGAACCTTCATATAGACCTAATACTGTTCACGGGTCCTTATTCTTGCATCGAAGGTAAAAAAGTACCTGAAAATTCTAACAACCATCTTACCCTCTCACCAGATTAAATGTCCAGCAAATACAGGACAGGATTCAGTACAACAGGGAAACAAATCTCTTCACCTGAGATCTCATGTGCTGGAAAGTGTGAGTTCTCTAAACCTTGTCTGAGATCCTTGCAAAATGTTAAAACCTTAAGTGAAATCATTTCATTTCTTTGAACTTTGGTTTACTCAATTAAAAACTAAGTGTAATACCTATTTCATACAAACGTGTGGATTAAATGAGATTGATGTGAAGGGGCTGGCTATAAAAATTCTCATTTTTGGATTGTTATAGGTAGTCCTGGTTCTACTACCAGCTGGAATGCTGGTCTATACTTGTCACAGGCAATTACTAAAACAAGACTATTTGCATAACGCTCCATAGTTTACAAAGCACATTCACCTAAAGAATACTTTCGCTTATGCATATTCAAATATTAAATCTGGGTAGTGTTTTTTTTTTTTTAACCTGTTCAGATATGAAGTCTGGGCATTTGGGAGGAAGCTTTAAGAAACATTGAGCAGCTACGTGCCAGAGTTTTGGCAAACTGACATTCGCTAATTATTTAACACATCTACACTGGGCACGCATATGTGCTGGCGCAGCAGTTCGCAAACTTGGTCTCAGCACTCCTTTACATTCTGAAACATTATTGAGAACCCCAGAGAGTTTTTCTTCATGTGAAATATATCTATTGATATTTACTGTATTAAAAATTAAAACTGAGAAAATTTAAAAATATTGCTGCTTCATTAAAAAACCTATTCATTAAAATTCATCAAATAGCAATAAACCATTACATGATAACATCAAAAATGGATTTTGATGAAAAATAACTGTATCTTCCAAAACAACAACAAAGAAAGCTTGGAGGGCCATTGCTTTACATCTTTGCAAATCCCTTTAATGCCTGGCTTAATCGAAGACAGTTGGATTATTTTGTGTTTTTGCATTCAGGCTGTTGCAATATCACACTTCACACAGAATCTGGAAAATGACACTATGTGCTCATGAAAGAATGGGAACAGAAAAGGTAGAAAATGCGTCTTAATTTTGTAATTAAGACATTGACCTCTTGGCACATCTCAGAGAGTCCCTCTTGAGGTTCCCCATTCCATACTTTAACCACTGTATCCAATTACACTCAAGAAGCAGTTGTTGAATAAAGTCATGAATACCTTATCCTGGGCCGGGTGCCAAGGCTACAGAGGTGGACAAGACAAGAGATCCTGACTTTAAGGAGTTTAGACTTAGACTTGCCTCTCTTACGTGGAAGAGAGATAAGTATTTACAAAACTCTGCTGCTAGTACTGTGGGAGTTGAGAGGGTACCTCACCTGCTCTTTGGCGATCAAGGAAGGCTTTTAGAGAAATGATAGAAAGGAAAAGCCAGGCAAGGAGTGCAAGTGTAAAAAGGAAAGTGAGGTGGAGCAGCAAGGCTTACTAGAATTTAGAGCGAGTAAGATGTTTAAGATTATCCAGAAATGAGGGAATGTGTCATGCAAGTTTCCTCAGGGGAAATTGTAAGACTTTAAACAGGGGACTAACACAGTTAAAGTGTAGAAAGGTCACTCTGGGGCTGGGAGCAGTGGCTCATGCCTGTAATCCCAGCACTTTGGGAGGCCGAGGCAGGCAGATCATCAGGTCAGGACATAGAGACCATTCTGGCCAACATGGTGAAACCCTGTCTACTAAAATACAAAAAATTAGCCAGGCATGGTGGCATGCACCCAGCTACTCGGGAGGCTGAGGCAGGAGAATTGCTTGAACCTGGGAGGCGGAGGTTGCAGTGAGCCGAGATTGTGCCGCTGCACTCCAGCCTGGCCAGAGCAAGTCTCCAACACACACACACAAAAGCTCACTCTGGGTACAATGTGAAGGGTGAGTTGCAGTTTAACAAGGCACCAGTCAGAAAAGCTACTGCAAGGAGTTGAGGCAGGAGATAATATTGGCTTAACCAGAATAGTAATGAAGCGGAGAGAAATGGAAAATTAGGGAGAGTTGAGAAGGAAAAACTGACAGGGCTTTCTAATGGCTGTAGGAGGTAAAAGAGAGAAAGGGGCTAAGTATAATACCCATATTTCTGGTTTACAAAACTGGGCTGACGATACCATTTAGAGATTAGAAACATAAAAGCTGGTAAAATAGTTTACTTTGGAATTTTTTAGATGTTTTGGAACATTCAGGACAGATATTTTGAAGGCAGTAAGATATGTGGATTTGTAGTCAGAACTGGACTAGAAATTTGCATGAGGAGTTACCAGTGTATACATTAGGTGGCTGAAGCCATGGAGGTGAACGAGACCACATGAAGGAGAATGAAAAAGTACGAACAGGGCCAGGTGTGGTGGCTCACCCTGTAATCCCAGCACTTTGGGAGGCTGAGGCGGGCAGATAGAGGTTCAAGACCAGCCTCCCTAGCACGGTGAAACCCCGTCTCTACTAAAAATACAAAACTTAGGTGGGTGTGGTGGTGAGTTCCTGTAATTCCAGCTACTTGGGAGGCTGAGGTAGAATTGCTTGAGCCTAGGAGGCAGAGGTTGCTGTGAGCTGAGATCGTGCCACTGCACCCCAGCCTGGGCAACAGACTGAGACTGACAAAACAAAACAATTACTACAACAAAACGTGAGATAGAAACCAACTGCACACACGGTGAGGTTCATGCATATTTGACAGCCAGAAGGGGTCCCAAAAGGTAAAATACAGAGATCTAGGAGGAAAACTAGGAAAGTGTGGTTTCACAGATCAAAAGATAGGCAAGGGTTCCCGTATCGAATGCCGCAGAGGCCAAAGACAACAAGACGAAGGTCTACTGGATTGAACAGAGGTTCTCGGCGACCTTGTTGAGAATTTCAGTGGAGTGGTAGTTGCAGAATCCAGAAGCTTGTTGAATAGAGAACCCATTGACTGCAGTTCCTGGGAAGGCAGGAGAGAGAACCTAGAGAACGAGCACGAAGAGATGGAACACAGGGAACTGGCAGAGATATGTGTCTCAGACAGGGGGGCACCTAATCTATTGTGACACCGTGAAAGAACGGGTGTGGAGATGAGTAGGCTTATGAGTGTGGAGGCATAAAATAAAGATGTTGGAGTTCCTTTTTTTTTTTTTTTTTTTTTTAGATGGAGTCTCGCTCTGTCGCCCAGGCTGGAGTACAGTGGCGTGATCTTGGCTCACTGCAACTTCTGCCTCCCAGGTTGAAGCGATTCTCTTGCCTCAGCCTCCCCAGTAGCTGGGATTATAGGTGCCCACCACCACACAGCTAATTTTGTATTTTTTTAGTACAGATGGAGTTTTACCATGTTGGCCAGAGTGGTCAGAGCCAACTAGGAACATAAGCGTTGCTTAGTCAAGTTGAAGGCCTCCTTGAGTTCGCACACTGTAAGTATGTGGTGGAAACCATCTACATGATCCAGAATTTCAGATCCGTTTTTTTAAAACCTGTTTCTGAGTCAGTAGGTTCAAGTTTAGGCTATATTTTATTAACAAATATAGTACAGTAAAAAGTGCAATAGAGAGATCTTAAAATCAATACAATTCTTTCCTCACGCTCTACGTAAAATCTGCAAAACACACGTATATACAGGTATATACACTATAGAACATCGGCTATTAAAGCTCCCTAGAGAAATATACAGGTATATACACTATAGAACATTGGCTATTAAAGCTCCCTAGAGAGATATACAGGTATATACACTATAGAACATTGGCTATTAAAGCTCCCTAGAGAGATATACAGGTATATACACTATAGAACATTGGCTATTAAAGCTCCCTAGAGAGATATACAGGTATATACACTATAGAACATTGGCTATTAAAGCTCCCTAGAGAGATATACAGGTATATACACTAAGAACATTGGCTATTAAAGCTCCCTAGAGAAATATACAGGTATATACACTATAGAACATTGGCTATTAAAGCTCCCTAGAGAAATATACAGGTATATACACTATAGAACATTGGCTATTAAAGCTCCCTAGAGAAATATACAGGTATATACACTATAGAACATTGGCTATTAAAGCTCCCTAGAGAAATATACAGGTATATACACTATAGAACATTGGCTATTAAAGCTCCCTAGAGAAATATACAGGTATATACACTATAGAACATTGGCTATTAAAGCTCCCTAGAGAAATATACAGGTATATACACTATAGAACATTGGCTATTAAAGCTCCCTACAGAGAAAGTTCCTCAGGATGTCATTACTTCATTGCCTGTAACACTCCATGTATCTTTCAATGAAAAGTAGTGAAGCTATCACAGTGTGGGGTGAAGTCAGTATGAGAGCATGAACAGACCTCAGGCAAGGGATTTAATGCTATTTATATCAGGAATTTATCCATTTTCATAGCAAAAAATAACACAATTCACCTCTTTCCTACCCATTAAAAAATCCCCCTCAAAGAAACATTACCAACAGAGACAGGAGGCAAAGATTTACTTTCTTTAGACGATTAGATTATGTTAACAAATGTATTTGCTTTAATTTTGGATTTTAAAATAATCTATATTTAGGTAATATTTATTAAGCATTGTCTAAGCACTGTGTTCATGTATTAGTCTATTTAACTCTTACCAAAACCGTATTAGATAAGTATTATCTCCGTTTACAGATGAGGAAACTAGATCACAGAAAAGTGTAAGTAACTTGTCCTTGATCGTAAACCTAATAAATGTAGAGTTGGGATTTGAACTCAGGCAGTCTGACTCCAGAGGCTATACATTTCCCCTACTTGCTACACTGCTTTTTCAAAACTAGAAATTTAACAACATTTTCCAAAGTAAAACATTCAGAAACTTAATGACTGGTTGCTCAGATGAGTTGCAACAGACTTTCTGAGCAGTTCAATAAAAACGCAGACTTACGAAATTGCATCTATCAAGATACAAAATAAGCTGCGTCTGTAAGTTTCCTTTCTTAAAAAAATTACTTGGAAATATTTCAAGTACATAGAACAATAAAGGAAATAATTACAAGTGAACACCCATGTGCCCTCTATTTAGCTTAATGTTTTGCCACATTTTCAAAATACTTCTGGTAGAAAAGAAACATCACAGATACAAACGAACCCCTCCTGTTACATTCCCTTCTCTTCCTCTCTGGAAGTAACCATTATTCTGAATTTGATATCTATGATTTCCTTATACGATGTTTAGTTTGTTCTTATTTTTTTTTTTTAATTATTAAACTTTTATTTACGGTATGCCACATACATCTTTCTGCAACTTGCCTTTCTTCCTCAATATTTTGTTAATGACCCTATCCATACGAAAAGTGGTCGATTTAGCTCCCTGATTTTCAGTTCTGGTGTTGGGTATGTCAATTTGTTCAGCAGTGACAGTGATTCACCCATTCTCCTGTTAGTGGACATTTACGGTTCCACTAAAACAAGCGTGCTGCTCTGAACTCTCTTGCACGTGCCCGTAACTTAAATACACATATACCTTTTTAACATGCGGTTACACAGGTACACATTTCTTTACCACGTAGTTAACAGGAAAAATAACACGTGTATGAAGAACACAACCAAGAGGGCCATTAGGTTCAAGAAACGTACAGAAGACCATAGGTTCCTCCGAGCGAAGCAAGGCTTTCACTCGCGGGCCCCTGGGGAAGGTCCCCACGACGAGCGACAGGCAGCGCAGATCAAACAATGGGAGCCCTTTATTACTCTTTCAGTTGCTGTTTCCTGTGCCCATTCATTTCCTCAGCTGGAGTGAGCGCCAACACCGAACCGGGCACCAACACCGAAGTGGCGGCAGAGTCCGCGGCGGGGGCCGACTTCCTGGCCGTGTGCCAGGCCCCCAGAGCGTGACAGCGCGAGGGAAGCGTGGGGGCAGCACGGCCTAACCTCACTTTTCACCCCGAATGTCACGGAAGCAGAGGAAACGCGCATGGATGGGGGCACAGACACCTGCCTCCGAGTGTCCACCCTCGCTCACAAAGCCGTCGGGTCAGTAGCTAGAAGCCGAGGGGCGGATGCGGCCCCCGCCCCGAGGCACTTTCTCAGTCGGCTTCTTACTGCCGCGCCTGTCCGCCTTACGCCAACTCCGTAAGGAGGCGCTGAGGCCCACCGGGCGGCTCCCGCAGCTCCAAAACTTGACGTGAGGCAGCGCGGGGCCGAACGGACAGCGGCCATCTTTAATTCGGGCAAGACCCCACCCTCGCACCCCACCGACCACTCCTTTGCAGCGTCCCCAGTATTTTCTCCAACAAATGGAGCGCAGTTAACCTCAGAGGCAGTGTTGAAGAAACACGCAGAGAAGCCCGAGTATCCATGGCCTCAGTGCTGCGAAATCCGGCCAATTTAAACATGGCGGCTAAACCCGAACAGCAAAACGTTGCTGACGCTAATGAAGTCATGCTCGAAACGGAGCGAGGCGGCGGGGCTGGGGAGGCGGTAATCTCGCGAGATGCAAGGCAGCCTCCGCTCGGCCCGGAAGCCTCGGCCGAGGGGGCGGGGGATGGAGGAGGGAGCGGGAGGCGGGTGAGAGCCAGTGGAGTCAGCCTGCTGTAGCTTGCGTAAGCAGGGCAGCGACGCCCGGCGGCTACGCCGCGGAATCGGCGTAGGCGCCTTTGGAGAATCGGCGGGCTGCGCTGCGCCTGGGCTGGTCGCGCAGGGGGGGAGGGGATGTCGGTCAGTGCGAGATCCGCTGCTGCTGAGGAGAGGAGCGTCAACAGCAGCACCATGGGTGAGTCTCAGCTTCGGGCCGCCGGGACTCGGGGTCAGCGGCTCCGAATTCCGGGAACCTCTGCGGCCGCTGGACCGAGCCGGGGAACGCCCTGAGGCGAGGCGGAGGCAGCGGCGAGGGGATCCGGGGTGGGGGCGACGGCGGGCCCGGGGCGCGGCGGCGGCGGCGGGCCCGGGGGGAGGGGAGGCGGCGGCGGTGACAGTTTGAATTGAAAGTGAGGAGAGCCGAGGCGGCGGCATTTCCTGTGCCGCGGCGGACCGGCCCCGGGCTCGGGGAGGAGAGCCGCGGCCTCCGCGGCCGGGGCAGCCTGAGCGGGGTGGTCTCAGCCCTGCCCCTGCCTCTTTCCGCCCCTTCGCCTTCCCTCGGCGTCCTCCCGCAGCCCCCTCGGCGGAGGGTCCCTCGTGGGGCAGTGGGCCCGGCGAGCAGGGGTGGGGACGAGTGTGAGCGCTCGGGCGAGGGTGCTGTGTGGGCCGGCCCGGGAGGGCGGCGGCGGGGAGGGAGGAAGGAGGATGCACCGGGCTGAGGCTGCGGTGGAGGCGGCGGCAGTGGCGGCTGGAGCGGCAGCTCCGGTCACCGCGTCGCCTCCCTGCTTCTCCCGCCTCTCGGGGTCGCCTCTCTCCAGGCGCAGCTCGGAAGGCCAGGGGATGGCGGGCGAGCCTTGAGAATGGAGAATCGGGAGTTTGGTGTGGGGTTTGGGCTGAATTTTTAGGAATAGGGGAGAGTGAATGTCTGGGAAGGGCGCCCCCCGGAGGAGATGGAAGGGGTGGGAGGGGTCCCCGGCAAAGGGAGGGAGTGGAGATGCGGAGTGGCGAGGTTTAGGGAAATGAATTTCTGGAAATACTTCAGTGTTCTTAGCTGTGCTTTTCAGGAGCCCTTTCATTTCCTCCCCCCCACTTATTGGAAGAACAGACCATTTCATTCACATTTTCCACTCCTGACTTCCCTTTCGGCTGTGTATATAGTAAGAAATAAGCAACTGAGATTTTTTAGGACATTTCCATTGCTAAGTTACTGTTTGAGAGTACACTGCTACAAATTTGGGTTTTTACAGTCCTGGGAAAGAATTTGTGACGTTCAGGTGTTTGCTTAGTTACTGAAATAATAACTGACTACATTCTTGAGAGGCTATTGCTAAATAGTTCAGCTTTAAGAATTCTTTCTTCTGGTTTTGTTATTTTGATGAAAGGGAAGAATATCTTAGTGCCTCTGAGAATCTTAATGAACAGATAACCTAGATCCACAAGCACTTAACCTGTTTTACATATTTATGAACATGCAGGTGATAAGTATAGTCAGTTTTCCCCCCTAAAATTTATGTGTAAGTTGGAGAGGAGAGTATTTCAGACTTCAATATACAGGTAGGGATGAAACTTGTGGAATCCTGATACACCGAAGTGGGAGATACAAACAATGACCAAGTCCGTTACTGCTGCTTGGATCCTTTAGTTCTTCAGACTGCAAGGGAAGGAGTAAGGGGTGGTTGGGTGGTTGTGGTGGAGTGGGGGAACGGAGGCAGGAGAGCAATAAACCATCTTTCATCCCATTCATCTGTTCAGTTGAGTGAAGCTATGAAATAAATGTGGAAGCTACACAGGTGATTTGTATGATAGCATTGTGTTATTCTGTGATGGGACAACATGATGGAGCCAGGTCTTAATACAGTTATTAAAGATACCGCAGGTGTTTTTAGGCTTACAGAAGTCAAGTTCACAACAAATGACAAATTTATGTTAAGTTGGTTTGAATTAGTTCTTTTCAAAAGGAAGGATATTGTCCTTTTTCTAATGTAGCTTAATAATTTTTGTTGTAGGCTTCGGTTTGGAAATATTTGACACATACATAATACATGAAAGGTAGTATAAAAGATTATATTTCAGAAGTTTGTGATAAAATTGGTTGTTCGGATTTGCACATTTTCCCATATAAGTAATTTTAAGTAAATCCATACCGGAACTTCTGTGCAAGTCTAAGGCAAGTTAGGACTCCTTGCAGACCCTAGGGGAATTTAGAGGAATATGCTAGAACAACAGCAGCAGCAAAGCATGGGGGAAAGAGGGAGGAAGAAGAGTTAGATCTCTGGCTTCTAAGGTCTCAGTAATGGAGAGCGATCAGATGAGGGGACCGGTCATAATTAAGGATAGTGGAAGAGCAGATGAGTTTCAGACTTATCATAATTTGATGATATACATATTTATTGTAGACTGTGTTCTGGGAATTGCCGATTCTTACCTGACTAAATTGCCTGCTGAGAAATGTGTTTCACATTTTGACTTGATAAGCTATCTTCAATTTTTGATTAGAAGTTGAACATTTTAAACTAATTTATGTATTTTACTAAGTTTTGAGACAAAACTTTTTGTGTGTTTTTCTTCTGTACTAAGTTTGGACTGTAAAGACATAAACTTTATTATGTAATAGTAACAAGAAAAATTATGTTTTTAAGGAGTATAATTTTAAGGTAGTTTGATTATGGGTTTAGTTTGCTAGATGAGAACATACTGTTAATGTAAACCTTTGAGCTGTACAGCAGTGTTTTGAAGGCTGCAGGTTGTGACCCATTAGTGGGTCTTGAAATAATTTTGTGAATTTTTACTAATATTTAAGAAGAGAAAGTAAATATTGCCATTGAAAGTATTGGCAAAAACCGCAATTACTTTTGCACCAAAATAGGACGTTGCACTTAATACGAATTTTTTTGAGGGAAGTTAAATTTTCTTTCAGATATTGTGTACCGGGTTGGGATATAATTTTTTTAAAGGATTCTGGTCAAAATATGCAGTATGGATGAGTCATATCTAAAGTCTTTGAAACTTACGTTAGGGGTTGGAGGTCTTGGTGTGAGGAAGACTTTAAAATTGAAGACTATTAAGTCCATGTGGCTTTTTTTTTGTTTTGGATTCATTTATTCTGTACTCCATGTAGCTAGCATGATTAGAGAGATCTGGGGCCTACTCCTATTTGAGAGGATATTATCCCCCATAGCCAGAAACCAGGGTGGCTTCCAAAAAAGAAAAGAGTAGCATTCAGTGACTCTGCTTCTAGGCCTTGAGGATGAATCTTTTCTTTGTTTTTGTCTTCCTGTGTCCTTTTGCATCATCAGAGATCTGGAGACTAAACTTTGAGCATGGGCTTGGGGAAGAGGGGTCAAAGAGGCAGCTTGGCTGGCTTTTAGTGTTGAAGGCCTTAGGCCAGACGTACTAAGACCTTGTGACTTACACTTGGTGCATTCCAGCTATCCAGATGTAGGGATTACACATTGGAGTTTCAGTTCAAAATCTTAACAGTAATGATTAAGAACATGGGCTTTGTTGTTAGATATGGTTTCAAATCTTGGCTTTGCTACTCACTAGATGTATCAGTCAGAGTAGGTTAGATTATAATTTTAAAAAGTACAGTTATGCATTGTTAATAATAGGGATACATTGAGATGTAGAGTACCTATACAAACCTAGATGGTAAAGCTTACTACACACTTGGGCTATATCCTATTGCTTCTAGGCTATGAGCTTGTACAGCTTGTTATTGTACTCACTACTGTAGACAGATATGACACAATGGTAATGGTAAGTTTTTTTTTTTTTTTTTTTTTTTGAGATGGAATTTCGCTTTTGCCTCCCAGGCTGGAATGCAATGGCGGTATCTTGGCTCACTGCAACCTCTGCCTCCTGGGTTCAAGCAATTCACCTGCCTCAGCCTCCTGAGTAGCTGGGATTATAGGCTCTTGCTAATTTTGTATTTTTAGTAGAGATGGGTTTCACCTTGTTGGCCAGGCTGGTCTCGAACTCTTGACCTCAACTGATCCTCCTGCCTTGGCCTCCCAAAGTGCTTTGATTACAGGACCGAGCCATCGCACCCAGCCAAGTGTTTGTGTTTCTAATCATAGAAAAGATGATGTTCTGTGCTATGAACGTGTGACTGCTATGATATCACAGGTGATATGAATTTTTTTGGCTCCATTGTAATCTTACGGGCCCACTGTCATAAGTGTGGTCCATTATTGACCAAAACATTGTTATGTAGTGCATGATTATACTGCAGATAAAAAAAAAAGTGGAAATGGAATAAGAAAGAGAAATTATAAGCCCCAGTTTTTTATTATTAATTTCAATAGATGTAAATTATTCTGCAGTTAAAATTTCCAATTTTTTGTGCTCTCAATTTCTATGTTTCTGTGACTTAAACTGATAATTCACAGACCAGCTCACTGGTCCACAGACTGTACTCTGCATAGCACTATGTTAGACTGTGTGGTAGCAACAAACAGATTGTCATGCTAAAGTTTATGTACAACATTATATTTTAGGCCAGTGTTAACTTTAAATATACTGTACTTTGAAAGCTGAGGAGAATATATAAATACCCCGTTATTGGGGGGGATAGCCTGAAGCTTCTTCTGCTTACATTACTTTCAAGTTTTTTAAGTCTTAGGTATTCATGTGTCATTTGCATTTTATTCTGTGTTTGCTTTATGTAAAATACAAAGATGATATCCTTCCTACTTCCCCACTATTCTGGAAGTAAAAATGGACTTTCCTGAAGTTGTAACATGTTAATTCTGTTGTTTTGTTTAACCCTGGGTCACAACTGACTACTTTTGGTAGCTTCATTGGAGGTGAGACTCCAGGTTAGAGTTTCTCATTTGAGGTTTTACAATTATTTGAGGGAGGGGAGGGCTGTCTTTTATAATTATCTGGGGGAGAGGAGGGCAGAATATTTACCAGCATCCCTGCTATCATTGTGCTAAGATAGCAGTAGCACATGCTCTCTCTGGTTGTAAAATGAAAAAATGTCTGCAGAGATTGCCAAATGTCACCTGGGGGAGAAGAATCATCCATGGTTGAGAACCACTGCAATTATGTGATGGAGAGCTATTGAAGGATTGTAGGAGATGGGGAAGAAGGAACAAGCTTTCTTAACCGTCTTACTCCTTAGTTTTTCCTCCTGGAACTCCTATCACTTAATATTCTTACTACTTTTTTTTTTTTGAGACCGCGTCTAGCTCTGTCGCCCAGGCTAGAGTGCAGTGGTGGGATCTTGGCTTACTGCATCCTCTGTCTCCCTGGTTCAAGCATCCTCTGTCTCCCTGGTTCAAGCAGTTCTGCCTCAGCCTCCCGGGTAGCTAGGGTTACAGGTGTGCACCATCACGCCTGGCTAATTTTGGTATTTTTAGTAGAGATGGGGTTTCAGCATGTTGGTAAGGCTGGACTCGAACTCCTGACCTTGTGATAACTGCCTCGGCCTCCCAAAGTGCTGCGACTACAGGTGTGCGCCACCGTGCCCTGCCAATATTCTTAGTATTTTCTCAACTTGGGAATCAAAATTACCTAATTTTTTTGTCTTAAGTTATTAATTTATGTATTTTTGCAAAGCATGATCAGTAATTACTGGACATGAAATATTATGCTAGGTCAGTATTTTCCGAAGTATGATTGATGACCTTTATGCCTGAAGGGTCCACCATGGCCTGGAGTTAAAAATGCAGATTAACTGCTTCCCTTTATAGACCCACTGATTAGCAATCTCTGGGAGAGGGACCCAGGAATCTACATATCCAAATGCTTTCCAAATTATCAAGTAGCTGTATTGATTGTTGTATGCTTTAATGCAAATGCAATAAAATACATGGATTTTAAGTATTTAGTTCAATGAATTGCTGACATGTGCATAAGTACGTCTTGTAGCCTTTATTCTAATCAAGATATAGAATATTTCCACCATCCCAGAATTTCTTGTGCCCTGTTGGAATTCTTCTTCTACTGCCCCAGGTAACCACTGATAATATTTCTTTTTTTTTTTTTTTTTAAATTTTTTATTGGATTATAGGTTTTGGGGTACATGAGCAGAGCATGCAAGACAGTTGCGTAGGTACACACATGGCAGTGTGCTTTGCTTTTCTTCTCCCCTTCACCCACATTTGGCATTTCTCCCCAGGCTATCCCTCCCCACCTCCCTCTCCCACTGGCCCTCCCCTTTTCCCCCCAACAGACCCCAGTGTTTAGTACTCCCCTTTCTGTGTCCATGTGTTCTCATTTTTCATCACCCACCTATGAGTGAGAATATGCGGTGCTTCACCTTCTGTTCCTGTGTCAGTCTGCTGAGGATGATGTTTTCCAGATTCATCCATGTCCCTACAAACGACACGAACTCATCATTTCTGATTGCTGCATAATATTCCATGGTGTATATGTGCCACATTTTTCCAATCCAGTCTATTATCAATGGGCATTTGGGTTGATTCCAGGTCTTTGCCATTGTAAACAGTGCTGCAATGAACATTCGTGTACATGTGTCCTTAACTGATAATATTTCTAATAGCCAAGAATTTTTTTTTTTTTTTTTTTTAGATGGAGTTTCGCTCTTGTTACCCAGGCTGGAGTGCAATGCGTGACCTCGGCTCACCGCAACCTCCGCCCCCTGGGTTCAGGCAATTCTCCTGCCTCAGCCTCCTGAGTAGCTGGGATTACAGGCACATGCCACCATGCCCTGCTAATTTTTTGTATTTTTAGTAGAGAGGGGGTTTCACCATGTTGACCAGAATGGTCTCGATCTCTTGACCTCGTGATCCACCCGCCTCGGCCTCCCAAAGTGCTGGGATTACAGGCTTGAGCCACCGCGCCCAGCCTGTTTTTTTTTTTTTTTTTTAAACAGCTTTACTGATAGATGTATACAGTTGACTCATCTAAAGCGTTTTTTCTGGGTAACTTAAGTCTCCCCACCCCCATAAATTCTGTATTATATAAGATTTTAAATAAAATTATCATCATGGTGTTTTTCAAAGAATACAGATTCTTGTAGTTTCACTCTTTGATAAATGATAGGCCTCGGATGAGGCTTTGAAAATCTTTGGCTCTGGTTGACTGTTTTCAGGAAAATCAAAACCATTTTCCACCAGTTATGCTTATTCTTTATAAAATATATTTGAAATATGCCTGCAGTGGTAATTTGAAACTTTTGTAAACTTTGCTCATTGATTTAACCAATATTTGACTCCAACAAGAATCAGACACTTTAACACCATAGCAATCAAGAAAGCTATGGCCGTGGATGTTATGATGTTTCATTTCTAAAATTGCTTTTTAACAATTTTATTGGGAGTTTTTTTTAATAGGTAATATAATCACTTGGTTCAAAATTCAGAAGGTTAAACAGAGAAATACAGTGAAATCTCCTTCCTTCTACCCCCAAGTCACCCAGTTTCCTACTCCTCAGGCATCCTGTGTTAACAGTTTCTTGTATGTTCTTCCAAAGATGTTTTTTGCATATGGAAGTTAAAAGCATATATACTTTCTGTACCCATGCTTGGTAGCATAAGACACATTGTTTCCCACCTTGTTTCTTTCCAATGAGTGTACCTTGGATTATTCCATGTCAGTAAATAAAGAGCATTCTTATTCTTTTATACAGCTGCGTAAGTGTTATGTGATATCTCAGTCTGTTTGTGCTGCTCCAGCAAAATACCTGAGATTGGGTAATTTATAAGGAACAGCAATCTATTTCTTACCGTTCTGGAAACTAGGAAGTCCAATATCACAGTGCCAGCAGATTTGGTGTCTCTGCTTCTAAGATGGCATCTTAAATGCTGCTTCCTTTGGGGGGAACAAATGCTGTTCCCTAATATAGTAAGTAGAAGGGGAAAAAGGATCAAGCACCTCTTTTATAAGGTCATATAGTAATGAAGTATCAACATACGAATTTTGGGAGAACGCACTGAGACCATAGCATATGGATAGACCGTGATATGGGATAGACTGTGATTTGTTTAACGGGTCTGCTTCTGATAGACATTAATTTCCAATATTTTGCTATTACCAACTGTGACATGATGAGTCACTTGGGATATTGATCTTTTCACATTTGTTAGTGTATTTAACAAATACACTAACAGTGTTAGCTTTTGAACTTTGAAGCAGGAGACTACCACTTAAAAGTTGTAATATTGACATTGTCATATCAATAATGTATTGATGTTCTGTTACCATAACATTGATGTATTGGTAATATTGCTGTTAAGTCATTAGTTTAGAACTTCAACAATCAAGTTCATTTATTTAACAAATACACATTTTGTACCTGCTGTGTGCTGGCCACTGGGGAAACTGAATTAAATGCTGTGGCAGTAGAAATAGAGGCATGGTGATTAAGAGCTTCGGGTCTAGAGTCAGACTTGGATTCCTATCTCAGTTCTAAAGTTTAATTGAACCTTCGGCAAATAGCAGAACTTTTAGTTTACCTTCTCCATACAGTGGAAATCATAAGGTTATTGGAGAAGTAACTGACATAGTACATGGCAAATCCTTAGCATGATGCCTGGCTTATAATAAACACTCAGGTGTTAGCTTAAAAAAAGTTATCAGACCATATTGCAGTTGACTTTATTTTTCTGCCTCCACTGTGCTAAAAGTCTAGGACTGTGTTTTTTTCACCTTTGTATCCCCATAACTGACTTGTTATGGGGATTTAAAGGTATGTACAGCATACAGTGAAAGTTTAAAGCAGGCTATCTTTTTCATACTGGAGAAGGTCAATCTTTAAAAGTTGGTAGGAGTGATTAGATAGAGGAGGTGAAGGAGTAAAGATACTTATTCTAGACTGAGAAATCATGTTAGTATCAGGTTATGAGGTAGAAGAGGTAAGCAGGCAACCGGTATTGCTGTGCTGAGGATTTAAAAATATTGAAGCCTTTAAAAGAAAAGTGGTAATAGTAAGAATCACGATGATAATTCTCTCTGGAGAGTTGGGCAGGGCACTAGGTGGAGACAGTACATTGAGGGAGGTTAATGTAAAAGTTTAGGATTAAAAATTGGTCAGAGGGGTATGGTTGTGAGGTATTAGGGAAAATGTGGGTGGTAAGTAATGAGTCCAGAATATTTGAGCGTTGTGACTTGAGTGAATAGGTAGATGAGTAGATGCTATTTTTTGAAATAGGCAATTTAAAAGATGGAATTGAGAGGCCTGAGGGACATCCAAGCAGGATGTCTTGTAGGGTCTCAATACTAGGAGAGACATCCAGGACGCAATATAAACATTTTCAGCTAAGTGTAAATGTATTCATTTGTGCTTTGAATTTTTGTTTAGTAAGTGAATTTGTGAGCAGAGTTGAAGGAAATTAGAATAAATGATTTATGTGAAACTTTCTTGTCTTTCAAAGTTGTACACACTGAGGTCTCCAGTTTCTTGGTAGTATTAAAATGTTCACTTACTCAGGATTTCTGCTGGTAACATTTCACAGCAGCAGTTGATTCAGACTCAGTGTATGCTAGTGTTTCTTTGCAGGAGTGACATTTTATATCTTTAGATATTTATATTGTCCATTCAGATTGTAATGAGTTCTTTTTTTTTTTTTTTTTTTTTTTGAGATGGAGTCTTGCTCTGTTGTTCAGGCTGGAGTGCAGTGGTGTGATCTTGGCTCACTGAAACCTCCACCTCCCCGAGTCAAGCAATTCTCCTTCCTCAGCCTACCGAGTAGCTGGGATTACAGGTGCACACCACCACGCTCAGCTAATTTTTTTTGTATTTTTAGTAGAGACGGGGTTTCAGCATGTTGGCCAGACTGGTATTGAACTCCTCGCCTCAGACAGTCTGCCTGCCTCGGACTCCCAAAGTGCTGGGATTACAGGTGTGAGCCCCACACTCGGCTGAGTTCTTTACTTTTGAGGAAGATTTCGGTATGTATTGTCCTTCAGTTTTAGAGAATACTGTAAATATTTTGAGTGAGATCATTATTTGTGTAAGAGGAGGCAAAATTCTCATAGTAATTTTATTTTAATTCTTTCTGTTTATGCTCTTTTTTTAAAAAAAATAAGGAGAGTACACCTCATTTATTACATGTAGCAATCTGGGGTGTGAGGTGTTCTATACAAGGAAAAAATTTCCAGGAACTAGTGTACTTTCAAATTTCAACATTTTAAAGTATTTATAATAATAAAAGTTTAGTATGTAATCTTGGCTTCTTTTATGATTAACTTAAATTAACCAGGAAGGGGAAAATAAATTATTTCAGTCATTTGTAAGTTAATTTTTACTATGTGTGTGTGTGTGTGTGTGTCTGTATGTAGGTTGTAATTAGGGGGATATTAGTGGTTCTAAACCTGGACCAGAATTGGAAACATTTCTAATGCTTAACAGGCTTGGAGACACTATAACTCACTAGGTGGGAGGTGGGGCTTAGAAGTTTTCTTATTAAGGGACAGGCATGGTGGCAGTGATTTAGACCACCTGTAATCTCAGCACTTTGGGAGGCCAAGGCAGGCAGATCACTTGATGTCAGGAGTTTTGAGACCAGCCTGGCCAACATGGTGAAACCCTGTTTCTATTAAAAATACAAAAATTAGCCGTTGTGGTGGTGGGTGCCTGTAATCCCAGCTACTCGGGAGGCTGAGGCAGGTGGAGGTTGCCATGAGCCAAGATCAGTCCACTATACTCCAGCCTGGGTGACAGAGCAAGACTCTGTCTCAAAAAAAAAAAAAAAAAAAAAAAAAGGCATTTACGGAGATGGCTAACTCAACTTCAACCTCAACTGTGGGCGAAAAAGTTGACTAGAATAACTTAGCTGGCAAGTAGACCCACCAAAAATACTTAAGTTTGTGTTAGCACATGTTGCTGTGCTGTTAGAGAGGTAATCATATAGATATAGGCCACCCTCCCCCCCCTTTTTTATTTTGGAATAATTTTAGATTTGCTGAAAAGTTGAAGCCTGTTTCTTTTTGAAAGTTAAACATCGGTCAACACAGAGGACATGCAGAAATAATACAGACATGCAGATATAGCATGGTATATGGTATAAATGCACCATCAACGTTAGTACTGACCAGGGCTAAGGGAAATGTCAAGGGAATAGGGGGTTTTTATGCTTAATGGAAACATTTTTATTTGAATTTATGTTGAAAGTTTTGAGAGGCTCCATTGCTTTTTAATTGAAGGATGTATATTCTAGTTCTAGTTGGTTGCCAGTGGATTCCATTTAACAGTGAGAGTCTAGCTAAGGTGGACAAAGGACCATTTTTCCCCCCATAAGGTATTTTTCTCATTGTTCTTATGCCTTCCAGTTTCTTCCCACTTGATTTAATAAAATTTTTAAGATTACTATACCTAAAACACTACTTTTACAAAATAACTTATCTATTATTTATAGTAAAATAAATATCATTTATTTATACTATTGGCTTCTAGAGCTCTTGTTAAAAATATTATTTCTTGGGTTCTATCAGCCAGATTTAATTCCCTACTTCTAGACTGGGGCCCAGGTTTCTATTTTTAATCAGAAGCTCTCCATATTCTTCTGATTATAGCCAGGTTTGGGAATCACTTTTCTGCAAGATAAAAGTCCAGAGGTCTTAATAATAGCTATCATCTGTAGCACAACCACTATAACAACTATCATTTATTGTACTTACTGTATATGAAGTGCCAAACCCTTTATGTTATTTGTTTTATATATACCTTACAAATAACCTCGTCAAGACAGTATCCCAATCTAAGGCTCAGAAAGGGTATGTAATTTACCTACCAGAACACAATTCTAAGTTACAGCAGATACCAGAATTCATATTTCTAGCTAGCTGTGCTTATACTACTGCCTTGTGAATGTTTATTATATTAAAAACTTTTAGGCTATCATTTTAGGATCTCCTTGGTTTGACATTTTTCTACTTATAATGAGTATTCAGTATTCAGTATTCTTTTTTTGAAACAGTCTTGCCCTGTCACCCAGACTGGAGTGCAGTGGTGTGATCTCATCTCACTGTTGCAACCTCAGCCTTCTCGGTTCAAGCGATTCTCATGCCTTAGCCTCTCCAGTAGCTGGGATTACAGATGTGGCCCACCACATCTGGCTAATTTTTTTTTATTTTTGTAGGGATGCGGTTTTGCCATGTTGACCAAGCTGGTCTCAAACTCCTGAGTCAGGTGATCTGCCTGCCTCAGCCTCCCAAAGTGCTAAGATTACAGGCATGAGACACTACCAGGCCTTGCTTCTGCTTATGATGTCTGTACCTGCCTTGATGTCCTATCATCTCTTAAGGAAGGCCCATATCAAAACTACCCATTCTGGGAAGCTTTTTGATGGGAAACAACCATGACATCATGAGTAATTTAGGACATTGATCATTTCACATTTGATAGTATATCAGTGCTTTCAAACTTTTTGAAATAACAGACTACCGGTTAAAGTTGTATTGACATTAAGTCATTACATCAGTAATGTATTGATGTTATATTACTGTAATGTTGATGTTAAGTATTGGTAGTTTGCTGTTGTCATTAGTTTAGAACTTCAACAGTCGGGTTCATTCATTTAGTATATATTTTGTACCTGCTGTGTGCTGGCCACTGGGTTAACTGTTAAAAATTGCAGAGTATTTTCTTTCATGATTTTTTTGTAAACTTTTTAAAAAGCTGTTATGATGGTGGCATAGCATTTCATTTCTCTTTGGTAAATACTTGGGGTAAGTAATATGGTAGATGTATGTTTAATTTTTAAATAAATTGCAAATTTGCCATCTGTTTATTTGCCATCTGTTTATCACCTTCGGTGGTTGTTGAAATCTTTAGTCCATTTTTAAATTGGGTTATTTGTCTTAATGAGTTGCAGGCGTTCTTACTATACTTTAGATACTAGTTTTTTGTTGGACTATGCAAACACCCTCTTATTATATTTTTACCCACTAACTTTAATCTCTGTCAATGATTCTTGCCTGTGGCAGTTATTACTGTGCTGTTTGTGTTACTGGTGGTTTTCTGTTTATATTACGCTGCATTTTGAGATTGGGATTTCTGTTGTAAGGAAGAACTCTTTCATTTACTAATTAGTTCAATTATTTATTAATTTTTTTAATTGTTTAATTGTTCAGTTGTCCATTGAAAGCCCTTTCACGTTGACTCTTGTTCATCCTTTCAGCCTATCCCCATCACTTTTGGGGATACTTCTTTGCTTTCTGGTTCATCTTATATTTCTCCTGCTTAAGCCTTGGAGTCAACCATTGTCTAAGGAGTCCAGCATCCTTTCTTTGAGAATAGTGATTAGAAACCAAGATCTGTGCACTAGAAGTACTCATTACTATTAGGGTGTCACTGCTTCTAGTAGGTGTTTTGAGCAGATGGAGGCAGGCAATATATGAATTTATATACATCTGCATTTCTCTATATGTGTGTAAAAATATATGCGTATGTATGTTGAAAATCATGAATTTATACTGGTATATCGATTCCAGTCTGTTAATGCAGAGCTCAGTCTAGCCTTTCTCTTTTCCTTTTAACTCCTTTCTTCAAAACCTGGTTTTCATCTACAATTTATTTCTATACTTGTAAAATTCTATTGTACACATAGATGTAACTTCAGAACTATGTAGTATACTTACTTGCTAGAGTATAACATTTGTGTATATGTTTTTGTCCTTAGCCTTATGCACTACTTATACTGTTAGTAGGCTATACTAATACCTTATACTAATCAAAATACCTTTTTCCAAAGTTACTTATGTTTTTTTTCTGTTTCACCCCCTTCAGTGTCTTCATGTTATTCTTTTGAAATACAGTTAGTTTTATTTGTTACTATTTCTTTTCACATCCTGGCTGATTTTTTTTTTAATGGGAATATATGGAAAATTACTGTGGTATTAACAGACTAACTTAGTTAATAGACTAATTTAATATTCCTCTCACCTTTCTTTTACTCTGTTCTCATTCTCCTTTTTTCTACCACTTTTCCACACATCCATAGAGGTAATGGATCTCATGATTTTTTTTGTGACGATCTTCTTGCACATATGAGAAGATATGTGTGAGAAAGGAGATACAACACTTTATATGTGAAAGGTAGTATACAGTACATGCTTTTTTTTTTTGCAACAGAGTCTCACTCTGTCACCCAGGCTGGAGTGCAGTGATGTGGTTTTGGCTCACTACAACCTCTGCCTCCTGAGTTCAAGTGAATCTCCTGCCTCAGCCTCTGAGTAGCTGGGATTACAGGCTCACGCCATCACACCTGGTATTTCTTTGCGTTTTTTAATTAGAGACAGGGATTCACCATGTTGATCAGGATGTGTTGAACTCCTGACCTTGTGATCTGCCCGCCTTGACCTTCCAAAGTGCTGGGATTATAGGCCTGAGCCCCACCGCACCCGGCAATGCTTGTTTTTATGACAGATTTATTGAGATAATTTACATGCCATAAAATTTACTCCTTGAAAGTGCATAATTTTGTGTTTTTTTTATGTATTGAGGGTTGTGCAACCATTGTCACTATCCACTTTAAGGACATTTTCATCAGTCTCAAATGAAACTTTGCAGCCATTAATGATTAGTCCCATGCCTCCTCTTGCGTTGTCCTGGCAACCACTAATTTACTTGCCATTTCTGTGGATTTGTCTATTCTGGACATTTTATATAAATGGAATTATATACTGTGATCGTTTGTGATGGCTTCTTTCACTTAGTAGCAGTGTTTTCAAGTTTTGTCTATGTTGTAGGATGCCTCAGTAGTACTTCATTCCAGTTTATTGCTGGATATTTTCTGTTGTATATATACTACCACATTTCATTTATCCATTAATTAGTTGATATTTGGGTTGTTTCTACTTTTTGGCTATTATGGATAATGCTTCTGTGAATGTTTTGAGTACAAGTTTGTGGACATAAAATTTTCAATTCTCTTAGATATATACCTAGGGATAGAATTGCTGGATCATAGGGTAACTCTAGTTAACTCTAGAAGAACTGCCAAACTGCCAAAGCAGCTGCCTTATTTTACATTTCTACCAGCAATGTATGACGGTTCCAATTTTTTCACATTCTTGTCCACACTTGTTATTGCCTGTCTTTTAAAAGTATCCTACTGGGTATGAGATGGTATCATTGTGGTTTTAATTTGCATTTCTCTAATGATGTTGAACATCTTTTCATGTGCTTATTGGTAATTTGTATACCTTCTTTGCAGGAATGTTTATTAATATGCTTTGCTGAGTTTTTAATGAAGTTGTCTTATTACTGTTCAGTTGTAAGAACTCTGTATGGATTTTGGATATAAGTTTTTTATCAGATAGAATACTTGCAGGTATTTTCTACATTTCCAAAGGTGTTTTTTCTCTTTCTTGATAGTGTTCTGTGAAGCACAGATATTTTAAATTTTGATGAAGTCCGGTTTATCTACTTGTTACTTGTGCTTTTGATGTCATAGTCAAGAAAGCATTTCTAATCCAAGGTCATGAAAATTTACACCTATGTTTTCTAAGAGTTTTAGAGTTTTAGACCTTTATGTTTAAGTTTTTGATCCATTTTGAGTTAATTTTTTGTATGGTGTGAGATACGGATCCAACTTCATTCTTTTTTATGTGGCTATTCAGTAGGTTCATCACTTATTGTTGAAAAGACTAACCTTTCCATTGTGTTGTCTTGACAACCTTCTGTGAAAACAGTTGGCCATAAACGTAAGGGTTTATTTGTGGATTCTCATTTGTTTCTTACTGATCTATATGTCCTCATGACAGTACCACACTGTTTTAATGACTGTAACTTTGCAGTAAGTTTGAAATCAGGGAGTGTGAATCTTCCAACTTTGTTCTGTTTCAAAATTGTTTTGGCTATTCTGGTTCCCTTGAATTTCCATCTGAACTATAGGGTTAGTTTGCTGATGTCTACAAGTAGGTGAGCAGGAATATTGATAGCTATGGTGTTGAACTTGTGTATCAATTTGAAGAGTCTTGCTTTCTTAACACTATTAAGTCTTCTACACCATTAACCCAAAATATCTTCTATTTATTTAAATCTTCAGTTTGTTTGAACAACAGTTTTATATTTCTGATGTATAAGACATTTCCTTTTGTTAAATTTATTTCTAGGTATTTTATTCTTGATGCTATCACAAATGGAACTATTTTCTTTATTTTTTTATAGAAATGCAATTGATTTTTGTATGTCGATCTTAATATCATGTAGCTTTATTAGTTCCTGTAGTTTTTTTTTTTAGTAGATTCTTTTGGATTTTTTATTGATAAGATCATATCATCTGCAAATACTCCTTACAGTACTTTATAATATAGAAGCATTTTACCTCTTTATTTTACCAAATGCCTATTCTAGAACTTCCAGAACAGTTTTGATTAGAAGTGGCAATGGTAGACATCTTTGTCTTTTTCTTCATTTTAGAGTGAAAGCATTCAGTCTTTCATCATTGCTTTGGGTTTCCTGAGATGTTCTTTATGAGGTTGAGGTTCTCTTCTTTTTTTTTTTTCCTTCCTTTCCTTTCCTCTTCCCTTTTCTCTTTCCTTCTTTCCTTTCGAGACAGAGTGTTACTGTCACCCAGGCTGGAGTGCATTGATATGATCGTGGCTCACTGCAACCTCCGTCTCCCAGGTTCAAGCTATCCTCCTGCCTCAGCCTCTCAAGTAGCTGGGACTACAAGTGCCCACCACCACACCCAGCTAATTTTTGTATTTTTAGTAGAGATGGGGTTCCAGGCTGGTCTTGAACTCTTGACCTTGAGATCCATCCGCCGTGGCCTCCTAAAGTGCTGGGATTACAAGTGTGAGCCACTGTGCCCTGCCTAGGAGGTTCTCTTCTATTTCTAGTTTGTTAAGTGTGTTTATCATTGAAAGAGTATTGAATTTTTGTCAAATGTGTTTTCTCTGTCTGCTGAGATGACCATGTGTTTGTTTTCTGTGTGTGTGTGTGTGTGTGTGTTTTAATTTAGTATATTACACTGATTAATTTTCATATGTAATACCAGCGTATTTGGCCAGGTGTGGTGGCTCATGCCTGTAATCCCAGACTTTGGAAGGCAGAGGTGGACGGATCAAAAGGTTGAGCGATCAAGACCATCCTGGCCAACATGGCGAAACCCTGTCTCTACTAAAAATACAAAAAAATTAGCTGGGCGTGGTGGCATGCACCTGTAGTCCCAGCTACTAGTGAGGCTGAGGCAGGAGAATTACTTGAACCTGGGAGGCAGAGGGTCAGAGGTTGCAGTGAGCTGAGATCGTGCCACTGCACTCCAGCCTGGTGACAGAGTGAGACTCCATCTCAAAAAAAAAAAAAAAATTCATTCTGGGATATATCCCATTGGTTATAGTGTACAATCCCTTTTTATTGCTGGATTTGGTTTGCTAGTTAGTACTTTGTTGATATTTTTTGCATCCATATAAGATGTTCACTGGTTGTTTTTACTTGATATGTCTGGTTTTGGTATCAGAGTAAAACTGGCCTCATAAAATGAGTTGGGGAGTATTTCATTGTCTTCTATTTCTTGGAATAGTTTTTGAAGGATTGTACAACCTTTAAACATTTGATAAAATTTACTAGTGAAGACATCTGGGCATGGGTGTTGGGGAAAGTTTCATGTTTTTGTTTTTTGGTGTGTGTATGTGTGTGTGTGCGTGTGCATGTGTGTGTGTTTTATTACTAATCTATTATAGGACTATTCAGATTTTCTATTTCTTCTTGAGTCAGTTTTGGTAGTTTATGTCTTTCTAGGGATTTTTGCATTTCCTGAAGGTTATAATCTGATATATTGTCAGCATGGAATTATTTATGGGTTCCCTTGTAATCCTTTTTTATTTCTGAAAGGTGATTTCCCCTCTTCCATTCCTGATTTCAGTAATGTTCTGTGTTTTTTTCTTGGTCAGTTTAGCTAAGGTTTTGTCAATTTTGTTGATCTTTTCAGTGAACCAACTTACAGTTTTGTTAATGTTTCCATTTTATATATTTACCTTATTTCTGCTCAAATAATCATTTCCTTATTTTGTTTTTCCTGTTTTGGGTTTAGTTTGCTCTTTTTCTAGTTTCTTGAGATGGAAGGTTATGACATGAGATCTTTCTTTTTAATATAGGCATTTAAAGCTGTAAATTTCCTTCTAAGCAGATTTAGCTGCATTCAATGCATTTTGGTATGTTGTATTTTTAGTTTCATTCACCTCGAAGTATTTTCCACTGTCCCCTGTGATTTAGTTTTTGACCCATTGATTCTTAAAGAGCGTAGTGTTTAATTTTCACAAATGTGTAAATTTTCTAAATTTCTCTCTTCAGTTGATGTCTAACACCATTCTCTAGTGGATGAGGAATATACTTTGTATGATTTTCAACCCATTTAACTTGAGACTTGTTTTGTGATCTAACATATGGTCTATTTTGGAGAATATTCCATGTGCACTTGAGAAGAATATATTTTGCTGGTTTTGGGTGAAATGTTGTAAAGCTATGTCTTAGGTCTAGTTGGTATATAGTGTGTTGAATCTTCTGCTGTTTCTTTGTCTAGTTGTTCTACCCGTTGTAGTAGGGTGTTGAAAGTCAGCTACTGTTGTTCAATTGTTTTATTTCTATCTTTGATTTTCTTAGCATTGTGCAATTTGGGGACTCCTTTGCTAGAGGCCTATGTGCTTAAAATTGTTATATCTTCTCAGTGGATTGATCCCTCAGTCAGTATAAAATACTCTTGTCTGTGGTAACAATATTTGTCTTTTAAGTCTGTGTTTTCTGAAACTGGTGTAACTACTTCAGCTCTGTCTTTATTGTTTTCTGTCCTTTTGTTCAACCTGTTTGTGTTTCTGATTCTAAAACCTGTCTCATGTGGGTACTATGTAGGTGGATCTTACTTTTAAAAATTCATGTAGCCATTCTTTGCCTTTTGATTGGATTCCCATTAAACCTGAAATAGCAAAATACATTAACCTAGTTACGTTTAGTCTAAATAGTGATATGATTTACACCTGTGATTTTGCTGTTTTCTATATCTCAAGTCTTATTTTATTTTGAGACAGTCTCCATCATTCAGGCTGGAGTATAGTAGCACGATCATAGCTCACTTGACAGTCTTTTTCTTTCAACGTTTTGAATATGTTATCCTTTTGTTTTCAGTCCTCCGTGGTTTCTGATAGGATGTCAGCTATTATTCTTATTTACAGTTTCTTGTACATACATTTGCTTCTCACAAGCTGCTTTCAAGATTCTATATTTTTGGTTTGATTACAATGCGTGAGTCTCTTTGATTTTATCTTATTCAGTTTGTTGAGCTTTTGATGTGGAGACTAATGTTTTTCTTCAAATTTGGTAAGTTTTCAGTTCTGTTTCTTCAAATATACGTTCTGTCCCTTCCTCCCTGTGCCCACCCCTTTTCTCCTTCCCTCCCCTACTTCATGTGTACTTTTTTTCTGTAGGTCTCTGTCTCTGTTCATTTTTCTTCCTTTAACTAAATTGATTCATGTTATTTAAAAGATTTTCAGGTTTGGTGATTCTTTTTTCTGCAAGCTCCAATCTTTTGTTGAGCTTCCCTAGTGAATTCTTTCATTTTTTACATTTTTCAACTCTAGGATTTTTTAAAATTATCTTTTTCCATATTCTCGATTTGATGAACATTGTTTTCATACTTGACATTGGTTTATTTGACTTTTCTTTAGTTCTTGAACATATCTAAAATTGCAGGTTTAATGTATTTGTTTAATGTCTGGGCTTTTTCAGGGACTGTTGCTTTTTTCCCCCTGTATATGGGCCATGCAGTTTTTTTGTTTGTTTGTTTTTGCAAAGCTCATAATTTTCTCTTGAATACTAGACATTTTTTTTAAATTGCATTTTAGGTTTTGGGGTACATGTGAAGAACATGTAAGATAGTTGCATAGGTACACATGAGGCAGTGTGATTTGCTGCCTTCCTCCCCTTCACCTATATCTGGCATTTCTCCCCCTGCTATCTTTCCCAAACTCCCCACTCCCCGCTGTCCCTCCCCTATTCCCCCCAACAGACCCCAGTGTGTAGTGCTCCCCTCCCTGTGTCCATGTGTTCTCATTGTTCAATACCCGTCTATGAGTGAGAACATGCGGTATTTCATTTTCTGTTCTTGTGTCAGTTTGCTGAGAATGATGGTCTCCAGGTTCATCCATGTCCCTACAAAGGAATACTAGGCATTTTAAATAATAAGTGTGGCAGCTCTGAAAATCAGACTCTCTCTTCCCTGCAGGGTTTGTTGTTGCTCTTTTTTTTTTTAATTTGCTTAGTTGCTTTTTTTAAAAAAATTTTTTTTTTATTTTGAGACCAACTCTCACTCTGTGTGCCCAGGCTGGAGTGCAGTGGTGCCATCTCAGCTCACTGCAACCTCTGCCTCCCAGGTTCAAGCAGCTCTCCTGCCTCAGCCTCCTGAGTAGCTGCGACTACAGGTACGCGCCACCACACCTGGCTATTTTGTATTTTTAGTAGAGACAGGGTTTCACTATATTGGCCAGGCTGGTCTTGAATTCCCAACCTCATGATCTGCTAGCCTCAGCTTCCCAAAGTGCTGAGATTATGGGCCTGAGCCACTGCACCTGGCCTGCTTAGTTGCTTTTTGAACTAATTCTGTGAAGTTAATTTTTGCCATATGTTGTCACTGAAATCTCTGCTTGGTTATCTTAGTGGTTACTTGTGAGTGGGCCTTTCCAGGGAACTACCAGACACATCAAATAATGATAACACTTTGAGAATGAGGCTTTGAAGGCATTCCATGCTTGTTCTGTTTTTTTCCCAGTTGCTGCTGGGCTTTTACGGTGATTGTGTGCTGTTGGTTTTCAAGGATACTGTAGAGGTGGAGGAGAGATGAGAATGGGCAAGTTAAAATGCAGGAACTGCTGTTTTTACCGAGGTTCACCTCTTTCTTGAATAAGCATTACCTGGATTCCTGCAAACTTCTGGTTAATTTCCAGAATTTTAAGTAAGTTGATTTGGACAATTTGTGTCAGTTTTCTCCTTGCTTTTAATGAAGCAGATGCTTTTCTGAAGTATTTACTCCACTAATTTCTTTGATGTTCTCCTGTGACAAGTGCTTAAGAATGGTTTTTCTTCTAGTCAGTATATCATTATCTGTCCATGCATATTTTTCTAAAACCTTACTTTTAAGGGCTGCCTGGTATTTTAATATAGGAAGGTACTGTAATACAATTTTTATTTCACTTGTCTTTAGAACGTGTCAAAAATTGTTACAATTTTTTACTATTATGAGCAGTGCTTTGTTGAATATTCTTTTATCTTAGTTATGTATGATTCTCAAGACTCTCCATTTCTGGAAGTGAAATTTGTTGAATTTAAGAGAATAAAAACTGCAGTTTTTGGTCCACATGGTTAAATTGCTCTTTAGGTCAGTGGTTTAAATTTATATTCCAAAAGTCATGTAGGAGGGTGTCTCTTTTTCTACATCGTCACCTAGTACTGGGCACTACTAATCATTTTTTTAAAAAATTTTATTTATTTTTTGAGACGGAGTCTCATTTTGTCGCCCAGGCTGAAGTGCAGTGGTGCAATCTCAGCTCACTGCAACCTCCACCTCCCGGGTTTGATCGATTCTCCTGCCTCAGCCTCCTGAGTAACTGGGATTATAGGGGCGTGCCACCACGCCCAGCTAATTTTTGTATTTTTTGCTGGTCTCAAACTCCTGACATCAGATGATCTACCTGCCTCGGCCTCCTAAAGTGCTGGTATTACAAGTGTTAGCCACCGCACCTGGCCTCATTTTACTTTTTTAATTTTTGGAGAAAGTCTCACTTTGTCACCCAGGCTGGAGTGCAGTGGCACCATCCTGGCTCACTGCAGCCTCTGCCTCCCAGTTTCAAGCAGTTCTCGTGCCTCAGCTTTCTACGAAGCTGGGAGTACAGGTGTGCTCCATCTCACTCAGCTTATTTTCTATACTTTAGTAGAGATGGGGTTTCACCATGTTGCCTAGGTCGTCTTGAACTCGTGAGCTCAGGCAGTCCACTTGCCTCAGCCTCCCAAAGGGCTAGTATTACAGGAGTGAGGCACCACAACTGGCCTAATCTTCATTTTAATTTGTGCTTTTTTTTTCCTTAAAGAGATGAGGTTCTATCTAGAGTGATGGGAGACAGTGCCAGATCATCAGGCAATAGATTCTCATAAGGATTGTGCAACCTAGATCCCTTGAATGAGCAGTTCACAATAAAGTTTACGCTCCACTGAGAATCTAATACCTCCGCTGATCTGACAGCTGGCTGAGCCAGGTAGTAATACGAGAGGCTGGAAATACAGGTAAAGTTCCATTCACTTGCCCTCCATTTACCTCCTCTTGTGTGTCCCAGTTCCTAACAGGCTGCGGGCTGCTACCAGTCCATGGCCTGGAAGTTGGGGATCCCTGTACTAGCATATTTATAATTACATAATATTTCCATGATATAGCTCTGGTCTAGACTCTAGGACAACCTCCCTAAAAAAGAACCCTGCTTCCAGCCGAGCACAGTGGCTCGCGCCAGTAATCCCAATACTTGGGGAGGCTGAGGTGGGTGGATCACCTGAGGTCAGGAGTTGATATCAGCCTGGCCAACATGGTGAAACCCCATCTCTACTAAAAATACAAAAATTAGCTGGGTATGTTGGCACGTGCCTATAATCCCAGCTACTCGGGAGGTTGAGGCAGTAGAATCACTTGAACCCAGGAGGCGGAAGTTGCAGTGAGCCGAGATCACGCCATTGCACTGTAGCCTGGGCGATGAGCAAAACTCAGTCTCAAAAACAAAACAAAACAAAAAAAAGAACCTGCTTTGTTATAGTTTTACTGTTTAGCAGCAGTGTTTTCTACCCCTCCTTTAAATTTTCAGTTACTACACCCTTATTTTGTTCTAATATTAAATACGACTTCTAACACTCAATTTTTCTTTATGCTCCAAGCTCCATCATCATTCTGGGACATTTTTAGGCCCATGTGTAAGACACTTTCAATAAGTTAGCCTCAGTTTCTTGATTGTGTTTGAGCCATCCTTTTTTCTCTTGCTCTGTCTCATCTGAGAGCCATCCTTTTAATAGCTCTATGGGGAAATGGGTGGGAAGAAAAATATTTAAAAAGAAAGAAAAAAAAAAAAAAGAAGTAACCCTGTGGGGTTACCATCTGCATCTTACCTTCCTCATCTAAAATCTTAATTGTATAGCCCATTCTAACCACAACTTACATTTTTTTACTGTCTTCTTCACTTCCTGCCTTCCACCCTTTATCCTCTCCATCTTCATTCGCTGAATTGCTTCAGTTGTATTTGTCAGTTCTCTTGATCATGTACTTTTGTGTACCCTTCCTGCAAAATAACAGTTTCAAATGACTCCCACAAGTTTCTCAAGTTATGGATTGCTACTGGAGGAAAAGATCACGTGGCTTCCAGGGATACATTCAAGGATTTGTGGTCTTCAGCCTTAACTAAGTGGACAAAATTGCTTGGATGGCTGCTGTGTATTCCTAGTCTCTCTCTTTCTATTTTTGTTTCACATCTTTACCTCTTAAAATCCCCTACTTCTCTTCTCTTTTCTGGGTATTGGCAAGTTGTTTTATCTCTGGTGCTTAGGGAAAATCCTGTCCTTCATTCCATAAATGTTATCGGTGTCCTTACTTCCTCTCTTCAGCTGCTTGTCTACTGCTTGGTGTTTTCTATTAGCATTACACAAATATAACTGTCTGCCTTTTGTTTTTAAGTGCTTAAAACTCTTTCTTGACCTTGTATTTTCTGCCTTCTATTCTATTCAAAGGTAAGCATTAAAAAATAATTGCTTATACTAACTTCCTGTAGTTTTTTTCTGCTTGTTTCCACTTTGCCTTCTTTCCCTATCTTTCCATTGATACAGCTTTGACAGTGGTTCCCAATAACAATAAGTAGATTTTTCTGTATCCTTAGATTGACCGCTCCAGAGCATTTGATATAGTTAACCACTTCTTGAGGGGGCTGCTGCAGTTGACGTCCTTTGAAATGCTGCTGTGAACTCTTTAATTCTTCTTTTCTTAGGTTTGTTTAGGTGATTATGATGGGATGTTGGTGTTCCTTCTTGGCCTGCTTCCTACTCTGTATGCTGTATTTGAATTAATATCCATGGCTTTGATAGCATTTAAATGTTGATTACTTAAAATGTTAACATCTGTCAAAGCCAGATGTTTCTAGCATTTCTAACCTTTATATATACAATTGCCTACTAGACATCTGTTTTCCGAAAGTCCAGTTAGCACCGTAACTCAGATGATTTCTACTTTTAACAGTTGGTGCTCACCATTCATCTAATTTCTGAAACCTAAATTAAGAAATCTGAATTATATCACTTTTCTACAAGTTAGTTACAGAGATCTGTCATTTCATCTCTTTAATATCTAACCTAGCGTTGTCCCATAGCAATTTGATGCAAGCCACCTGTGTAATTAAGCTTTCATAATGGCCACATTTAAAAAGTAAAAATAAAAAGATAAAACTAACTTTAGTTTTATATTTTATATAACTGGTAGATCTGAAATTTTATTTCCACATGCAATTAGTATAAAATTATTAATAAGATTTTTCATTCTTACTCTCATACAAAGTCTTCAAACTATGGTATTTTACACGTGTAGCACATCTTAATTCAGACTAGCTAAATTTCAAGTACTCAGTAGCCACATGTAGCTAGTGGCTACCTTAATGGATAGTAGAGTTCTACCATATATTTCTCTTTATCCCTACTGTCTTTGTCTTTATTTTCCCTCTGGGCAACTGGAGCAGCTCTTGGGATTACTACCATTTTCTCCTCCAGTTCATCATCAATGTTCTTGTCAGTAGTAACTTTCTAAAGTATGAATGTACCCTGCATGTAAATTGACGTGATTGTGCATTCTTCTTCATGTCTTTAATGTGCTTCCTCAGCTTTCAAGATGAAGTCTAAGTTTCTAAGTATGGCCAGCAAAGTCCTTCATCATCTGGCTTTTGCTTAACTCTCCTAAGCTATAGTTTGTTGATCCTAAACATGAGTGTATTGAACTGTTGTAGTTCCCATAAGGTACCATACTCTATTCTTGATTTTGGGTCTTTGCAGTTAATAACTCCTCTTGATTTTGGGTCTTTGCCTGAGACCCAAAATTACTCATCTGCCTGAGACCCATATTCTCGAGCACCCACCCTCATCTCTCATCAAATTAAGGTCTTCTAGTACTTTAGGATCTGAAGGATCTGATCCCAGGATAGGATGAAACACCCTTCCTTGTTTGCTTTCGTAGATCCTTCTGTGGTTTCCTGTATCGTAGCATTTATCACTGAATTATTTTAATTGTCCTCTAGCTCACCTCACCTCCCTATTAGAGTCTTAGCTTCTTGAGCAGGGACCTTGTTTTTATTAGCTTTTATATTCCTAATTACTAGCACAATTAGGATTGGCATATTGTAAGTATGTTGAATGAATGAGTGAGGGAATGAGGTCAGTATGTTTAGAAAGTTACCTGAATTCTAAGTTCAGAGCAAAGAAAAATCAATTTATATTTTAAGTTATCTCATTCTTACATGTATTCACAGAGTTAAATATTAGAATCTTTTCAACAGATTAACTGAGAATCCAGAATAGGATTTAAAAAATAAAAGTTGGCTATGTCAGTACCCAGTTGTTCATATCAGTAAAAAGAGGAGAGCTGGGGGCATGCCAAATAGGTCATGAACCTTTAAAATAGTTGAGGGATGAGGAACATAAAAACTGATATTTAGGATATGCCTATGTAATCTTGTAATATTTTAGTTTTCATATTATGTTAAATCTAGAATCTAGACCAGTTATACTGTTCTAGACAGTTATACTTGAAATATTTAAAACATTTAAATGGCAAATGAAGTTTTTACCTTTTCCTTAGGCTGTGTGAGAGATAGTAGGAATTTGACTAAGCAAGTACACACTTAAATCTGCGTATGATATAAGGCTTTTGTTAGGAAAATCAAGGAGTTGCGAAGTAAACTTCTGCATTAATATCTTTTTCTTTTGTAGGCTATATTTGTTTTTCATATTTAGAATTACCCTTTAGGAGAAACAAATATTTTCATCAGTGTATAAAACAATATGCTATATATATGTGAATGTGTGTATATTTATATATATTTTAAAATCCAAAGGGAGTTGGATTGAACTTGAAGTTATTTAGAAAAGATAAAATGTTATTTTTGAAATATAAAATTATTAATGTAAACCTTGTATTTTTGTAGCCTGATGTTTAAGTTGCACATACTAAAGGGAGAAATAGAATTTGTGCATATTAAGGTAATTTGGGGTATACATTATGATTCCTAATCATTTTACTTTTTTATTAAACATCTCATTTTGTAACGATAGTGGGAATTTGAAGGTTTGTAGTTCCTTCTAGGATTGTGTTTTTCTCAGATTTGGTTTTTATCAGGCTTCCATTCTAATTCCCCTTGATCAATTTTGTGTTGTTACCAAAAATCAATTTTTTGTTGTTGCCAAAAAACATACCAAAATAAGTTGCTGCTTTTTTTCTATTGGAAAATTTGTTGAAAATTGGCATTCAGAGCTTTAAAAATGGTAATGGGATTTTAGATAGCAAGATTTGGGTAACTTTATTCTTTGGAATAAGAACAGATGGCAAGAGAACATAAAGATTCTTAAAGAGTTTCAATGAGCTATCTATTAGAACTTGTTTGAAGCATGCTGTTCTTTGAATATATCTGTGCTGACTTAACCTTTGAAGGAAGGTTAGAACTAAAGTTATGGGATACTGTATTTAAGCTGATTTTTCCATCAAGCAGTGGAGATACTGTAGTTTGTTTTTTTTAGCTATGCATTTTAACATGTAGATTTAACAACTAAAGATTTTGTAAAGCATATCTAGCAGATAGTCTTTTAGAAAAGATTATTTGATAAGTGTTTCTCCTTATTCGACTAATGTTTGAAGTCAATGAATACTTTAAAGACATGAGGGTATTTTTGGGTGAATATACTTTTATTTATACATGCTTATAAATGCTACCATTGTATCACACACATCTATAAATAATGTTTCCCTATCCAGAGATATTTTACACTGGCACTGTGAACATTTGTGCAGGAAAAGAATCATTGGTGGTTAAAAGTCTTCTGAAATACAGACTATGGTTGATTTTAGAATTTAGGGTATAGAAACATTCTTGTAAGATAGGAGAAGTCTATATGTTTTAATCAACCAGTATTAAATTATTTATTTTTTTATTTTTTTGAGACAGACTTGCTCTGCTGCCCAGGCTGGAGTGCAGTGGTGCTGTCTTGGCTCACTGCAATCTTTGCCTTCCAGGTTCAAGTGATTCTCCTTCCTCAGCTTCCGGAGTAGCTGGAACTACCATGCCCATCTAATTTTTGTATTTTTAGTAGAGATAGGGTTTCACCATGTTGGCCAGGCTGGTCTCAAACTTCTGACCTCAAGAGATCCACCTGCCTTGGCCTCCCAAAGTGCTGGAATTACAGGTGTGAGCCACCGTGCGTAGCCAAGTTATTAGTATATTTTCTAAATAGTATTTTTGTGCCAGGTGGCTTCAGAGACATATTTTTATATCTGATAAGACACTTTTATATGAATTTTGGGGTAATATGTTTTTAGCAGAGCCAAACCAATCTTTTGTCTTTGTACAGTTTCTTTCTCAGAAGATGTTTTCCTGAAAGAGTAGCCATTCAGATTTTTAAAATACCTACGGTGTGTCAGCACTTTGCTAAGGACATAGAGATGACTATGACATGGTTCTCTCCCTCTGGAAAATCAGTCATATGGGGAACTGACAATGTTTAAGTTTATTAAAAAACATTAAAGTTATTTATTATAATAGTTACATGCAAATAATTGTCTACTGAAAGTCATCCTAGTTACTCTTCTTTGACAACATGTTACTGAGACTGCTCTTGTTTTTGAAGTTACCAATGACCTTATTTCCAAATTTTATCAGCATGTCTGTTATGGCATTTTTGTCTGTAGTATTCAACTTAGTTAAATGAATCCTCCATCCCTGAGATGGTCTTGGTTTTCTTTCTGTCTCCACTGTGGATCTTTCTCTTCCTAACCTCTCAATGTTGGAGTGCTCCAGGGCTTTGTCTCGATTCCCTTTTTTTTTGTCTGTGGTCTGTCTTCGGGAATCCAGTTCTTTTTCAATAGTATCTGTATCGTGATGAGTCCTAAATCTATTATTTCAGCATCAACCAACCATGAAATTTCTCACTGTGTTGCTCAGGTTGGAGTGTAGTGGCATAATCACAGCTCAGAGGCCTCAACCTCCTGGGCTCAAGCAGTCCTCTCGTCTTAGCCTCCCAAAGTCTTGGAATTACAGGCATGAGCCACTCTGGATGGCTGTAATTAGTAATCAGGTCACTTGCCTGTGAAAAACTCTCTAGTGGCTTCCCGTCATGCCTAAAATAACATCCAAACTTTCTACTTTGTCTGAGTCCCACATGATATGGCCCCCGCCTGCCTCCCTGACCTTGTTTCCTGTCACTCATCCCCTTGTCCACTACTTCACTACATTATGGTTCACAAACCTTCTTTTTACTCTTAGAAATGTTATGTTTATCCCCAATTTAGGGCCCACCCCTTTGCCTGGAATGCTTTCTTGCTTTTCTCAATTCTAAAATAGTACTGTGTGCCAAAGACTGTTCTCGCTGGTGTGGATAAAGCAGTGAATAAGAATCAAGGACAGACTCTGAGGCATTTTTGTTATGCCTTTTATCTGATGGGTTCCTTGAAGGTGCAGTTTAAAATACTGTATTCTCTCTAATTACATTTTCTTTGAAGCGCAATTTATATAATTCATTCAGTCTCTGCCTTGATGGAGCTTACATTATGGGCAGGGTGGACATCACAGTAAACAAGATGAGTAAAATGTATATTGGCTGATGGTTAAGAGCTGAGGAGAACCATACAGCAAGCAGCAAACTGCTAAGGTGAGGAGTGGGGTCGTAATTTTAAATAAGGTGATCAGGGCAGGCCTTTTTGAAGGTGACATTTAAGTAATAAAAATAATCAATTCTAGATACGGAAAGAAACAAGTGCAAAAGCCAGGAAGTGAATGTATGCCCTGTATGTTTGGGGAGTAGTTAGGGATTCAGTGTTGGAGGAAGAGAAGTGAGCAAGAGGATGAAGAGTAGCAGGAAATGAGGCCAGAAGTAAGAGTAGAGCCAGATCTTGCTGGGCTTTGTTGGGTAGTGGCTTTCAGCATTGGTACATGTTGGAACTACTTGAGGAGGTTTAAAAAATACTGGTGGTTGCCGGGCGTGGTGGCTCAAGCCTGTAATCCCAGCACTTTGGGAGGCCGAGGCGGGTGGATCAGAGGTCAAGAGATCGAGAGCATCCTGGTCAATATTGTGAAACCCCGTCTCTACTAAAAATACAAAAAATTAGCTGGGCATAGTGGCGCGTGCCTGTAGTCCCAGCTACTCAAGAGGCTGAGGCAGCAGAATTACCTGAACCCAGGAGGCGGAGGTTGCGGTGAGCCGAGATCATGCCATTGCACTCCAGCCTGGGTAACCATAGCGAAACTCCGTCTCAAAAAAGAAAAAAAAAAATACTGGTGGTTAAAAAATACCAGCGGTTCTCGGTGCAGAGTAGATGTGACTGGGTCCCCTTTTGGTCAATGTTTGGAGCTCCGGGAAGGCAGAGTCGCCTATTCAGCTGATTGAAGGACGGACTCAAGAAGGAAGCCAGACCGGAGATTCCCGGGCAGAAAAGCACCATCAATTTTAAGGCTGCTGTTTTAGCCGGCGCAGTGGGTTGCTCAGATTCCAGCACTGGGAATCAACAAGTTGGACGTCCACTCAGAGACCTAATTAGAAAGCCAGTAATTACAAAGACGACAGATGGATAAATTTATAATGATGGGAAGAAACCAGCCTAAAAATGCTGTGCATACCCCAAATCAGAATGCCTCTCCCTCTACAGGGGATCACAGTTCCTCATCAACAAGGGAACAAGGCCTGATGGAGAACGAGTGCGTTCCGTTAACAGATTTAGGCTTCAGAAGGTGGATAAGATACTTCTGTTGAGTTAAAAGAACATATTCTAACCCAATGCAAAGAAACTAAGAACTTTGAAAAAAGGTTTGACGAAATCCTAACGAGAATAGACGAATTAGAGAGGAATATAAGTGAATTGATGGAACTGAAGAATACAATGCGAGAACTCTGCGAAGTATGCACAGGTTTTAACAGTCGAATTGATCAAGCAGAGAGGATATCAGAGGTTGAAGACCAACTTAATGAAGTGAAACGAGAAGACAAGATTAGAGAAGAAAGAGTAAAGGGGAATGAGCTTAAGTCTCCAAGAAATGTGGGACTATGTAAAAAGACCTAATTTACATTTGGTAGGTGTACCTGAATGTTATGAAGAAAATGAATCCAAGCTGGAAAATATTCTTCAGGATATTATTCAGGAAAACTTTCCTAACCTGATAAAGCAGGACAATATTCAACTCCAGGTAATGCAGAGAACACCACAAAGATATTCCTCAAGTAGAGCAGCTCCAAGACACTTAATCGTTAGATTCACCAGGGTTGAAATAAAGGAGAAAATTCTAAGGGCAGCTAGAGAGAGGGGTCGGGTTGCCCATAGAGGGAAGCCTATCAGACTCACAGCAGATCTCTCAGCAGAGACCCTACAGACTAGAATAGAGTGGGGGTCAATATTCAGTATCCTCAGAGAAAAGAATTTTCGACCCAGAATCTCGTATCCAGCCAAACTGAACTTTATAGATGAAGGAAAAATAAAATTTTTCACGAACAAGCAAGCACTCAGATTTAACCATTATCAGGCCTGCTTTACAAGAGCTTCTGAAAGAAGTGCTATACACGGAATGGAACAACCAGTATCAGTCATCCCAAAAACTTACCAAAGGGTAAAGAGTATCTCCATAATGAAGAATCTATATCAACTAATGGGAAAAATAGCCAGCTAGCATTAAACGACAATATTAAACTCACAAATATCAATATTAATCCTAAATTTAAATGGATTAAATGCCCCAATCAAAGACACAGAAAGGAAAATTGAATAAAAAGTCAAAACTCATTGGTACGCTGTATCCAGCTTCATTTCATAAGCAAGGACACACAAAGACTCAAAACAAAGTTTTGGTGGAAGACTTACCAATCAAATAGAGAGAAAAAAAAAACCAATTGTAACTCGTCTCTGACAAAATAGACTTTAATAGTAACAAAGACTAAAAGAAACAAAGAAGGACATTATATAATGGTAAAAGGATCAATACAACAATAGGAGTCAATGATCATAAATGTATATGCACCCAATACAGGAACACCCAGATACATAAGACAAGTTCTTAATTAATTATAGAGACTTGGACTCCCGCACAATAATAGCGGGAGACTTGACACCACATAATATTCAATGGATCAATGAGGTAGAAAATTAACAGGGACATTTATGATTTGATCTCAGACCTGCAACAAGTAAATTCAGTGAATATCTATAGAATTCTTCATCCCAGGTCCACAGAACATACATTTTTCTCAGTATCACATTACACCTATTTTGAAAGTGACCACATAATTGGAAATAAATCATTCTTCAGCATTTGCATAGTATTTCACAAACTTAAATGAAATATTGATTGGCTGTTTGTTTGTTATTTTCTTACCTTATTCCTTCCTGTCTCTGCTGATAAGTACAATTATCGGCATAAAAGAGGTTTTTTTTTTTTTTTTAAAAAGAGTCATTGCAAGTTTGATTGCAATAGCAAAAGACAGAGAACAGCGTACACATCAATCAATAGGAAATTGGTTAAGAACATCGAACATCTATAGAATGAAATAATCTGCACCCAGAAAAGTAAGAGAGTAGACATTCCTGCACCGAAGCAGTCTTTATCCCAAGATTAGGGCTGGGTTAGGATGTTACAGACCCCAGGGGCTAAAAAGATTAAGGTACCCTGTCCCATCCCACAGACATAGACATATACATATATATATTTATATATATATATATAAAATGTCTAAAATTAAAAGAAATACTGGTGGATGGGTCTTACTCTCAGAGATTGATTTAGTTGATTTGGAGGTGCAGCTGGGGCATTAGGATTTTGTAAAAGCTCCCCCAAGTGATTCTAAGATGCTGCTAAGGTAGAGAACCACTGTAGGCCATTATTGAGACTTTGGCTTTTACTTTTAACTATAAAACTGATTCAAATTGTTTGAAGCAAGTTGTGATATAACTCATAGATTTGTATCAGTTTAAAAATGTACACTTTTCACACTTTGGCCAAGGATTATCTTTTATTTTCTATGCTTCATTAGTTGTCTTTCAGTTTTCACAGTTCACCTTTGTCTCCTCTTTTCATCTGTTTCTGCTTATCATCTTTAGCTTCCTTCCTCTTCCTATATCTACATGTCTACGGTTCTTTAATTTCTGGACTTCAGTTTAATTAATGGAACTTGAAATACAGCATTGTATAAAAAGAGTTTTAAAAAGACATTTGTATTTGTCTGATCTGGGCTTCTTAGTCCAGTGACTGACAAAGCAAAATTGCATGAAATTTACGTTTTCTTCTTCTTGTAATTTAAAACTTCGTTCTTGTATACCTTCCTGGAACTTTATACTTTTATATCTTTCCACTGTTTCTTTAAGACTTCATATACAGGGTGCAGTAATAGGCCTTTTCCTTTTTTTATATTAATCAGAACAGTTGCTGAAAATGCATTTAAATTCACATTTAAATGTGAATTTAATGGACATTATATCCCACACAAAAAATATTACTTTGACATGTTTAGAAAAAAATATGCCTTTAATTTCTTTGTAATTTGTTGAGTTACATGCAAGTAACTTTTTTTCCTTCTCTGTCTTTTGCTGTGTTTCAACGGATTTGCCTCTCCTGTTTGGACTGAATATATCATTACAATTCTTGGAATTCTTTGTTTACTGTTCCTCTGTGGATTTCTTCTGTTGGAATCTGGAACACTGGAATGATGGAAATGTGTTCTTTACAAAGTAGCTGTGAGTATACTACATAATTTATACAGAGATTATTTTCAGTCTCAGTCAACTTAAATTTAACTTAAAATTGGATGATATATGAGTCAAGGAAACCTTAGGTTTAATACATATTTCTAACTTTACTCATAGCAGACTTTCATATATTTGACTTAAAAATATTGGATTCTGTTTAGTCTCCTAATCATTGTTTACAGTTAGCTTTTCATTTTAATGGGCTTAGTTTTTTAAATTTGGCTTAAGAGTTTTATGAATGAACAAAAGGGCAAAAGATTATGGATGGAATATTTAGCTATATTATTAGTCAACATTGTAGACTTCTGTTCTTTGTTAAATCCAGGTGTATTGAATTGATGCTTTGATCTCATGAGTGTTTTTTAAATGAGAATTTAAATGTGGCAGAAACTTTTAAAAGAGTGTGTGCCTCTTTTTGCTATTATTGTTTAATGTTGAAATAAGACTACCTCTAAAGTAAAATTAACCAGTAAGACTGCTTATTTAGATAGTTTATAGCAATGGACAGTATTTCTCACCCATGGGTAAGTTAAAAATCAGACTTATTTACTATACCAATTTGGAAGTAGATTTCTTTGAAATATACTCATGAAACTATTGTTGAGGTCATCTAAGAATCAAAAACCAATAGAAAATGAAGTTATAATTTACTTTCAAACCTGGATAAGCCTGAAAATAAAAATCATGTAAAACCTTGAAGTGACATAATGGACCTGTAGCTGGTTGACACTGATCACAGGAGCCTTCAAGAATTTATTTTAAAAAATTGATTTAAATTCAACATTTTGATTTCATTTCATGAAGAAGACGACAAATTTCAACAATCTCATACCTGTGGTAATTAGTGTGATCAAAGGAGATAATTAAAAAGGGTTCTTAATATGATATTAAGGGGATTTGAATTTTTTTATTGTGAAAAGTTTTTTGTTATTTTGTTTTTTTAGTTGGTTGGTCAATCATCTTGTCACTAACTTAACTGTCAATTGAAATCTTTGCTCTGAGGCAGGTTTCTTTAATGTTTATTTTATTCCCTTGGATTTTTATAATTAACCATTATATTGTCAGTCAACTCATGCTTAAATAATTTTGTCTATTATTTAGTAATTAATTGGTAGTTTTATTGACAATGCCATAGAAGTAGTTTGTATAATTTTCTAAAATAGGTTAATGGAGGGATTTTGAAGTGTAAGGCAGAACAGCATTGCTGATACATGAATAACTTGGCCCTGTTTGCTTTTGTCAGCAACAGAAGAACCTTGAAGGCTATGTGGGATTTGCCAATCTCCCAAATCAAGTATACAGAAAATCAGTGAAGAGAGGGTTTGAATTCACGCTTATGGTAGTGGGTAAGATACAGTTTCTTACTAAAATGGAACTTTGGTTTAAGTTTTAAACTGTTAATCAACTCTGAACAAATTTAAGAAAATACTAGCACAGATATCTATAGTGATCATATGTTATATTTTCTCTTATATGCATACATTTTAAAATTTAACTCAGCGGTATAATGGGATTTATGTCTTCTTGTGTCTTTTTTAAGACAGAAACTAAAAGTTGAGAAGTGGTAGATAATAGTGTTGGAGCACTGGGGAAGTTATCGTCAATTGATAGTGCTACAAAAGAAAATAGCATCTGGTGGTTGCTTATTACTCCAGTATAGTTTTGTTTTCTGGCTTATATGCTATAGTGGAGTATCATATAAGCATTTAACATATTGTGCCCTGAATTTGGAAAAGTTGGGATAGAGGATCATAATAATGCAATTATTGAATCATAATGAATGTAAGCACTGGGTGAGTAAAACATGACTGTCCTCATTCTCTAATTCAGTCTCAGTTTTCTTTTGTGTTTTATCCCATGAACATCTTACCCTGCCTGTAGTCCATCTGAACATAGTGTTAAGGATAATTTTGACTGTAGGTTGGTAACATCATTATTATATATGAAGAAACATACTGTGCCTTTACCATATGAAAGATTAGTAATCTTCAATAACAGTCTTATTGTTAAATGACTATACAGTATTTTCACCTCATATAGGTTGATTTTAGAACCTAAGTTATGAATATTGTATAGTGCAACTTGGTTGTATTTCTCTATTACTTGTTTTAAGAAGGTGAATTGCAGGGTAGTGGATTAGCTGTCTTTAAGGGAGAAAATTGAGTTGATGTTGGACCTTTTAGGTAGTACACAATTTTGTTAATTATATTTTAATGTTTGGTATTTTTATCTTAGTGCTGAATTAGGTTAATTGAACTAGCTGTGAAATACTCCTTATTGGGTGGTAGAATATTTTATTTACTGACTGCAGTATTTTACCTATTGGTCAGTTGGTGGCTGTTTGGAAGTTGTATACGTTGTAATAGTTCACATTTAAAACATGGTACAAAATTTGGAAATTTCATACTTTATTATAGAGTTGGTTTTCTTCTCTATGTATCTCCTGCTAAGTAGAAGTATAGTATATCTAGCTTGCAAACTGCTGCTCTAGAGTAGAGGTGGGTCTAGATGGAGGGGTAAAATAATGCAGAGCATACCTTTTCTTCTGCAGTTTGCTAACATCATTGTATGAGGAAACACTGAATCTTACCTTTACATATGTAACAGTAATAATCTTAAGTGAAGAACTGTAGACAAATATTTTTCACTTATGAGAAAACCTCATAGGTCCATTAGGAGAACTGTAGCAAATTAAAAAATTTCTTTTGACATTAGAATTTTAGTTTAAAGAATAACTCTTTGAACATTTCCTTAGTGGGATAATGTCTGGTGATCAAGGACGGAGATGATTTAAAATCTCTGTGGCATTTTTCCAAATGGAAAAAAAATGGAATACTCAACTGATTTTGATTTTTAGAGGAAAATATTTAATCTCTACATGTACATTACTTACTAGCTTTTCTAATTAATCCCTTTGTGAAATTCAGCTTTTCTTTTTTCTCTTCCTAATGATAAGACTTCAACTGAGGCTAAAGAAAAGTAGGTGTTAATATCCGTACTCTGTTTTCCCACTGAGCATGGAACGTTGTTTAACTACATTTGAATAGATGTGTTGAGTACAGATATTAAATCTTTTCATCTATATAGCTGTAGTGGCTAACACGTAGTCACTTTTTAAGTAAGTATCTAATACGTTGATTTATTTTATAGGTTTTAGGCTGAATCTAACAGCGACGTTTGCAAATCATAGAAAGCTAAAACCAACCTTGCTTTAATATTCATGACTTAAAAACTTCAAGCTATTCCTTATCAGCTAAATCCTCATTTTTGAGATCTAAACTCAGAATAAATTTGGCTCCCACGTTACAACTCTTTGTTTACAATTTATACGTTGATATCAACTGAGAATCTATAACAGGTTTTTTTATAATGAAACTCTTTGTACTTTGTTGGAAAACCTTTATCTAATAATCTTGCTTCATAAGCAATATTTACTGAGTAGTTACTTGAGTGACTTATTTGTATGGAAGAGGCATGCTGTGTATTCCCATACTTTCTCTCTTAAAGGAGCTTCTGATTTATATGACAAGATAAACCACATAAAAATATGAGTCAGTAGAATCATACAAAAGTTAAGAGCCATAGAAGTTTAATGGTATAGGAGAGTTTGGTTAGAGATTTATAATTGCTTTCTTTTGAAAAGGGAGGCATTAGGACAGATTTTTGAAGGATAGAATTGGAGCCAAGATTGAGGGAGCAGTCCAATTGGGGGAAAAATAGACAACATTTACGTAACGTTTTATGTACCAGGCAATGTTTTAAGTACTTTATATACATTATCTACTAACTGACAATTCGTAACAACAGTCCTATGAAGTAGATATTGTTATCCCATTTTGGAGATGAAGAAACCGAGACATAAGGAGATTAGGTTACTTTCCCTTGGTTATATTACTAGCAGATGGCAGAACCAAATCCAGTCTGCTGCTCAGTCTGGTATGTTCTTAACCACCATGCAGAGGCTCATTTGGGGATACTGGATATAGTGCAGTGTTTATAAGAGTACATCCAGTATGCCTTGAACTTAGATGAATTCGACTAGATGTTCTTTTTTCCCTAAAAAAATGAAAGAGAGAATGAAGGAGAATGAGAACTAGAGAACCTAAATAGTACTAGTAATTTTTCCTGTTAGTCCACTGGAATGGGCATCTGGCCTAGAGTGGGTATGAAGTGGGAGAGTTACATTTGCTGTTCCCCTAGTCATTATCAGCTTCCACATAGTTTGATAGTGTGAACATCTCACTTTGCTGAAAGTCTGGGGGACAACAGGGCACCTAAACACAAACCAGTCACTTTTTATGTGCTCAAATAAACAGTTACTGTTTTAGTGCAGGAGGAAGATATGTTGTTAGCTTGTATATAATTGTGCTTTTTGGATGATATAAGTAATTTTTAAAGATTTTTCTCACAGCACACTGACTTTAGGATCTGATCCCTGAGATGTAACTTTACAGTTAGAAATAAGGCTGGAAAGGTAGACTCTCCAGGATTTTGGAGACCTGCTTGGCAATTTGATGGGGAGATTAGAATTCCTGATTTTGAATCTTTAAAAATTTAGGCACATCACATAATGAAGATATGTAGGTCTCTATTCAGTGAAGTTGTCTAACCTGTTTGGCTTGAAACTTGACTGTCATTAGTGTGATTCCTAATTAGACTTAACTATGATAGAGAATAAAATTTTAATTGTAATATCCTGTTTTTACTAGAAATGTTCAAGGAGGCAGAACTCAGAAGGCTGTAGATTGCTTTATCTAATTTGAAACATTTTTTAAAACAGGTAGTATTAAACCTATTATTCTGAATTCTAGGAAGATAGAATCCAAAATTCAGTCATTTCGGTAATCTTGAACTTGCAAAATTTTTGTGATACAGAATCTTAAAAATGTAGTGATATGTCAGTAATATATTTGACACATGCTACATATCTTTAGTTGCAGATTGGCATTTCTGGTTTTTTTTTCTAGTGGGAGAGAGCTTAGAGCATGTTGGTTTAGCCATTTTTTGGGATTCAGATTTTATCATAATTTTTTTTGTATGTGACTTAACAGAGAAAGTTTAGGAGGTATTTAGTTAGTGATAGGATATACTTTGACTATCCTAGTTGTCATTTCCCCCCACTACCTGTTGATGTTTGAATTGATAGAATAATATCTACATCAGTTTATGAGGTTATTTGAAAAAATTGAAAGATAACATTGGCTCATTTTGTAGGTAGGCCTATGAGCATTTTGTGGTATTTTTAAGATGTTGGCTCCTTGAAATGTTTTGAGTTAATGATTTTAAATTTTTTCCTGGAGCTCTGTGTTTTTATTTTGCTTTTAATAATAGATGTAACTTAACCAATGATGACTTCACAACATTGGGAATATACTAAAAACCACTGAATTATACACTTGAAAATGGTGAATTTTATCTTAAAGTAATTCAAAGAGAAAGTTTAGAAGAAAAAGAAAATCACATAATTCCACATATCCACTGTTTTAATTTTGTGCATTCCTTCTACTGTTAGCTCTGTGTATCTTTTAAAGCACTTAAAAAATAAAGTTAATATATTTCATTGCAGAAATTGAGAAATGCAGAAAAGCAGAAAGAAAATAAATATTCATTTTATCTGTCATCTGTCACCCATTGATAACTCTTTAGTATAGGAACATGTAGTATTCTTGTTTATATGTATCTGTAATGTTCTATGATTGCCTTTTAAATTTGCAGTTAAACTGTGATTATCTTTTAATATCTTATATTCTTTCATAACCTATCTATTGGTCAAATTGTAGACTTTAATGGGCTGTATAGGTTGACTATATCATACTTGATCATATTGTCAAGACAGTTAAAGTTGCTAGCTAGTATTAATACTATAATATGGTTATAGTTATATCTTTGCTTGTGTTTTTAGTTATTTTTTTAGAATAATAAAGTTTTGGAAGTTTGAATGGCTATGTTTATTAAGATTGATGCACTGTTTTAAAGGTTTTGATACAAAATACCAAATTGCCCTAAAGCGGGTTGTGTACCATTTTGCACACTCCCCAAGTGTTGACAGCACCTTTTTTCCTGAATACTGCCAACACTGGATATTAATCTAAATGCTAAAGCGTGGTATATATTTTCATCTGTATTTTATTGTTGCTGGTTATTTTATTCATTTTTTGAGACAGAGTCTTGCTCTGTCGCCCAGGCTGGAGTGCAGTGGTGCAATCTCGGCTCACTGCAACCTCTGCCTCCCAGGTTCAGGCAATTCTCTTCCCTCACCCTCCTGGTTAGCTGGGACTACAGAACTGCAGCACCATGTCCAGCTAATATTTGTATTTTTAGTAGAGATGGCGTTTGAACTCTGATCTGAGGTGATCCACTTGCCTTGGCCTCCCAAAGTGCTGGGGTTACAGGTGTGAGCCACTGCGCCTGGCCATTGCTAGTTATTTTTTATGTTTATTTATCTTTCGTATTGTTTCTTTTATTAATAGTATGTTCCCATTTATTAAAAAAGTTTTTTTTGCCTTAAGTGTAGGTAGGTAGGTATTCTGAGGGCAATATTATTATTTTGTTGTTGGTAGGCATTGACAGTTTTTTTCCAGAATGTTTTGTGTGTTATGTTTTGTATTACACACAACATACAAAACATTCCTTCCTTCCATCCTTCCATCCATGCGTCCTGCTTTGTCACCCAGGTGGGTGCAGTGGCACAATCTTGGCTCACTGCAGCCCCTGCCTCCTGGGTTCAAGTCATCTTCCCACTTCAGCCTCCCAAGTAGCTGGACTACAGTTGTGTGCCACTGTGCCCTGCTAATTTTTTGTTTTTGTATTTTTTTTTTGTAGAGATGATGTTTCGCCATGTTGCCCATGGCTGGTCTCGAACTCCTGGGCTCAAGCGATCCATCTGCCTTGGCCTCCCAAAGTTCTGGGATTACAGGTGTGAGCCATTGTGTCCAAACTCAATCTTTTTCTTCATGGTTTTTGTCCTTAATGTCTTCTTACTTGATTCAAGATTATTAGAAGTATATTAAGTGTAAAGACTAAATGACTAAAGACTAATTTTTTATTTTGAAATTTTAAATCCTTATTGTATTTTTATCTAAGTTGTGAAGCAGCAATCTGATGTTTATTTTTTAAATGGTTACGGAGTCCTGCCAAAACCATTTGTTATAAGTTTAATTTTAAAAGTTTATGTGCTTGGTTTTGTTCTCTTTCTTACCCTTTGGTTTGGTTTATTGATCTTCCTATATAAATATTACACTCTTGGAGTTGCAGTTATGTTGTGTTTATTTATATAGGAAGATTACCAGAGTTTACGTTAATTTAGAGAGAGAGGCAAACAAACAGCAAATCAAATAATTACAAATTGTGCTATTTTCTGGAAAGAAATAAACATGGTGAGATTTATTTGGAGTCATCAAGGAAGACCTGCCTTTTTGAAAAGGATATTTTTTCATGCTAATTCCTGAATTACATGATAGGACATACTTAAAAAAGAAAGAAAGAAAAGAAAAAAAGACATAGTAGCAAGCGATACTCATCATTAACATTTGCTGCACTTATCCGCCATATTTTACTTTTGACAGCTGCATAATGTTTCTAGCTGTGGCTGTCTTATATCTTGCCACCGCTTTATCATTTGACATTTGAATGATTTGCTTTATTCGATTTCACAATAATGCTGCAGTAAAACATTTACAGAATGGGAATTTTGGTCGATATTTTAATGAAAATGCTTAATGGCTGTATGTATATTCTAATCTGAGACTGAAATTAATTTATGTAATTTATGTAATTTATTTTTTTTACTGATGGACATTAGGTTAGTTTTTACCCCTACCCTTGTTACAAATAACATGGCAATGAAGATCTTTAAACACACAGAGTTTTGTTATATGTATATTGGGAGACAGAGGGCAGTATCATTATTATTTATTTGTTAACAATTCCTGAAGTAGGATTATTAGATTAAAGTATTTGAACATTTATGGCTCCTGGCACATACTGGCAAATTGTTCCTCCTTTTGTTCCTTTTCCCCTTCCCTTCCCCTTTTCCTTTCATTTTCTTCTTTTCTTTCTGTAACAAGATCTTGCTCTGGTGCCCAAGCTGGAGCCCAGTTGTGCAGTCAGAGCTCACGCAGCCTTGAGCCCCTAGGCTCAAGTGAGTGTCCCACCTTAGCCTCCTGAGTATCTGGGACTGCAGGCACACACCACTATGCCCAGCTAATTAAAAAAGAAACTTTTTTTTTGTGGTAGAGGTAGGGTCTCACTGTGTTATCCAGGCTAACCTTGAACTTCTGGCCTAAAGCCAAGTCCTCTCTCCTTGGCTTCCTAAAGTGCTGGGACTACAGGTGTGAGACATCATGCCTGGCCAGCAAATTGTTTCTTAAAAGTTTATGTTACTAAAGATTACATATCAAGAAAAAAGTAATTTTTTTTCCTGAATTTGAAGAGATTTATGGTATATTCGAAGGTGAAGCTATTTATTCCATGGATACTATGACTGTTTTAGATGCTTGAGGGGGAGTATAAAGGTACATGAACACACTATAAGAGAATAGTAGAGGAGGAAAACAGTGTACATGTAACTTTAACATGAATCATAATGTGTTAAGTGGCATAAGAAGTGTGTAAACCAAATGCTATGGAATTTTAGAGAAAGGAGACTATAGCTAAAAAGCATGTCATTATCTTAATCATTTACTGATTCATGAGAAAAATGGTACTTCTTTCAGTAGTTTATATGTTCATGTTTTGTTTGCTTAATTCTTAATCAGAATTAATGGCTTAAATTCAGTGTCTTATCATGGAATAGTGTAATTAGGAAAAATACTTGTAAAATCAGTCTTACAGATTGCAGTCTATTAGCTGGGTGTGGTGGCACATGTCTATAATCCCAGCTACTTAGGAGGCAGAGGCAGGAGAATTGCTTGAATCTGGGAGGCACAGGTTGCAGTGAGCCAAGATCACAGCACCGCACTTCAGCCTGGGCAACAGAATGAGTGAGATTCCATCTCAAAAGTTAAAAAAAAAAAAAAAAGATTGGAGTCTTCTGGTTCTGTAACAAGAGCAGTGTCTGGACTGAAATGTGTAAGAAATGTAATCTTGATAATATCCCAGTTTCATTTAGTAGTCTTTAAAAAAGTCATCTATGTGATTTAAAAAAAATATAAGTAAGTCGGCTGGGCGATGTGGCTGAAGCCTGTAATCCCAGCACTTTGGGAGGCCGAGGCGGGTGGATCACGAGGTCAAGAGATCGAGACCGTCCTGGTCAACATGGTGAAACCCCGTCTCTACTAAAAATACAAAAAATTAGCTGGGCGTGGTGGCGCATGCCTGTAATCCCAGCTACTCAGGAGGCTGAGGCGGGAGAATTGCCTGAACCCAGGAGGCGGAGGTTGCGGTGAGCCGAGATCATGCCATTGCACTCCAGCCTGGGTAACAACAGCGAAACTCCATCTCGAAAAAAAAAAAAAAGTCATTGAATTATAATTCTTAAATTGTTTTTGCTTCTCTTACATATTCTGTCCTAATATGGTCTTTGAAAATGATATAAGAAACTCCAGGGTTGAAAAACACATCCATCTTTCTTTTCACAGAGAGGCCAAAGATACACTTCATAGTATATAGGCTAAATTAATAAAGAGCAGTAAGGATGGTCATATTTGTCAGACCTAGAGAAATTGTTCTTTTGTTACTGAATATACTCAGAATTGAGTGGATAGGTGTACTGAAGTAAAAATGATATTGTATTTGTTAATTTTAATTAGCTTAGATGTTGGGACAGAAATGTGTAGGCCACATAGTCTGTCAGTATTAAATTTTAAAAGACCAGAGCACTGAATGGAAGGCAAGGACATGAAGGGAGCACATGTTAATACAACTTCTTTACCGATAGAATTCTCACACAGGAGACTTATTTAGTATGTAGTTTTCATCTTGGCAAGGAAGACTGCTCTTTGTTTATCCATAGTGGGTAATTTCTAAATCTTTCCTAGCTTAGGGCATGGAGGCCAAATAGTATTGTGGGTCAAGTGGGTCCATCCTTTTCTTAGGTGACTGTATCACATAGGTCTAAAATACAGTTTTAAATATGAGATAATAATATCACCTCCTTCTCCCTAGCTATGACTACAGACAGTCTAGCACTAAGGAGGTCAGAGTTATATTTAGTCCATCTTTCTGTTCAAAGCATTTGTAGATTGAGTGGTTTTTGTATTATAAATCATTTTTATTCTCTCCCAAGGCAGGAAGTTTTCAATTATTGCATTTTTTCTATATACAGCAGGTGGATTTTGTCTGAAAGATGGTTTTATGCCAGGATATTGTACTCGTTTCACTACTGAACTACAGAACCTTATAATTATTTTAAAGATTGGGAAGGTATAACCTGTCTCCCATGAAAGATTTCTGTAGTGGTATATTTGCCAACCTTGTTAATTTTACTCAAACCTTGTTTTTGAAAAAAGACGTCCACATTTTAAATAACAATTTTCATGTATTTATATCTAGGTCTTGGGGTGTTTTTTTGGGGGGGGTTTCTATTTTACTATGTAAGAGTGAGAATTTAAAGCAGTGGCTAAGCTACTGAAGTCTGTGGATCACATTTTTAGCATGGAAGGGGGATGCTGAATGGGTTCACTGACTTGTCAAACGTTCTGAAATACAACTGAGATTTTTATTATGTCTTTATATTCTGGAAAGAGATTGCATATTTAGAATCTCAAAGAGGTTATCTACCTAAAATATGGAAAATTATAGATACAACGTATTTTATATAATTAGAAGTGCGTCTCATTATTTATAGTGATTACTGTGCTGAAAACAATGTGTTAATTTTAAATTTTGAAACAATTCTAAACAAAAGCTAGGCATATAATACATACCTTTTTTTCCTAAGATATTTGAGATGCACGCTTCTCTTTTGTCCCCCTTAATACTTCAGTATATTTCATTTATTTGTTATTATAAAATGATTTATATTGTTATATAATATAAATTGTTATATAAATCATTTGTTATTTTCTGATTTTGATGGTATATTATGGTTATAAAGGAGAATATCCTTGAGGAAGAGAAATACACTAAAGTATTTAGGGGGAAAAAAGAGAAGCATCCATCTCAAATATCTTTGGAAAAAAAGGTATGTACTGTATAACTTTTGTTTAGAATTGTTTCAAAATTTAAAATTAACCCTTTTTTATATATGTACATTTTAAAATGTGTGTTTATGTATATATATTGAAAAATGTAAGTGCGCACTCAAATCTCCAATTTCAGTCCATCACTATAGGGCTCTTAATTTTCATCCTTCCCGTATTTGTATTGTCTTTCTGAAGGTGAGATATCATTATTCTCCATATGTGTAATTATTTGATGAATCCCTCTGTAATTAATCCATCACCTCCTTCAGGTTCTTCCCCATTCTTCTCTGAAAAATATTAGGGAAGAACCGGAGGGAGGTGATGGATTAGTTAATTGCATGGGCATTAGTTTAATTTAGGGGGAAGCAGTGGCCTTGCTTACCTCACTTGTGCTGTGATGTCTCATGCCAGGCTATTCTTCTCAGGTGGATGCCCCCTCATCCTGTTTAACTCAGACCTTTCATGCTAGTCCATTCTTCTCATGCTCTATTAGAAACTTCCTCATTCTGCAGGCTCTAATACCTTGTTTTGGGCCACTGTGGTTTTCTCTCCAGCATGTACACCTACCTTTCTCAGTCTCACATAATGACTTTTGGACTGAATTTTTAGGTAGAAATGTGGAAAAGAAGAGCTGAAATAATTTTGAAGTGTTTAAAGCCCAATATTTAACTGTATTATAGAATCGGTATGTGAATAGAAGAAATACCTTTTTTTATGTTTAAAAATGTAGAAAAATTAGTAAAATTGTAATTTTAGACTGCCATAGAAAAAAAGAGTAATGGAGATAAAAAGCTCTGGAAAAATTTAGCTTGGAAATAAAAATTATATGCATATATGTGAAAGAATTACAGAATTAACATTGATAATATTTATATATATTTTGATAAACTGAATAGGATGTCCCCCAAATTTACTAACAGTTGAAACAAACAGGTTAATATTTAGAAGGAAGAAAGTTTTAGACTTTGGGGCTTCTGTTTCTTGCACTGCCCAGAACTCTTAAGTAAGCAGATGATAAATACAAGGTAATTGGTCATATCAGAGACTCAAATGTAAAGATCTGTAGTCATTTTTAACTCAAGTTTTTAATGATAGAAGGCTATAAATTGTTTATTATGTTACAGATGGAAATAATGACAACAGTAACATAAAGGAGCTCTTCCATAGCATGCTTGTCCTGGTTCAGAGGATAAATTTTAATTGAATGATTAATAATTTAGTTTATGTACATCAGCAGTATAAGTGCTGAGAGTGACTGATCAAGCAGATGACATGAAAATGATTACTTCTACCCTCGAAGGAATTTCCAGGGAAATGCACACTACTAATTACATTTAATTGAATAAATGTGATAGTAGTGTGCATTTGAAGTGCCATGTTAGTAGTCAGGAGTTTCTATTTGAATTTATGTGGTAACTTTATTAGTCTGATAGAATCGATTAGAACCTTAAAACTAGTAATTCATTATTGTGTTTAAATTTAGAATTTACGGTTTACTCTGGCAATTTTGTAAAAGAGTTTATTATATTCAGGTTTTTTCTCATGTTTTTATCACACCATGAAAATAAACCTTCTGTATTTAAACTAACTACATATCTACTATATAATACTAACTGCAGCAGCTATTACACTGAAAAGAATGTCATACTTAGTCTAGTTCAGAACTTCAAATTCGGTCACACACAAGCTGTATGACCTCGGACAAATCACTTTGAATCTCACTTTTCTTTTCACAACAGATATTTACCTAGTCTTTTTTTTTTTTTCTTGAGATGGAGGAGTCTTGATCTGTTGCCCAGGTTAGAGTGCAATGGCGTGATCTTGCCTCACTGCAACCTCTCCCTTCAGGTTCAAGCAATTCTCCTGCCTCAGCCTCCTGAGTAGCTGGGAATACAGGTGTGCGCCATCATACCAGGCAAATTTTTGTATTTTTAGTAGAGATGGGGTTTGACCATTTTGTCCAGGATGATCTCGACCTCCTGACTTCAAGTGATCTGCCCACCTCAGCCTCCCAAAATGCTGGGATTACAGGTGTGAGCCATCATTCCCAGCTTTACATAGTCTTTTCTAAGCCAAGCCTTGTGTTGTGATTTTAAAAATGTAAAAGAAGGCCAGGAATGGTGGCTCATGTGTGTAATCCCAGCACTTTTGAAGTGCTAGGCAGGAGGATTGCTTAAGCCCAGGAGTTCGAGATGAGCCTGGGCAACAGTGAGACCTCATTTCTAAAAAAATAAAAATAAAAGAGCTGTGATAGGGTTTCCTAAGAACCTGTGCATGTGGGATAGTGGTGGAGCGGAGATACTTACACAGAGATGCTGTGTACTATGGGTGACTATTTCTGCCTCACAGAGGGCTTGAAATAGTTGTGTATATGAATGTACTTAGTATATGTGCCATATAGGTAAAGAACCTAGTAAATCTGTAAATTATATAAATGTGTTAATTTTAAACACATTTTTATTAGTGCATTTTCATGACTCAGTTTTAAGGTCCAAAACCAGGAGTGAAGAGAAGGGAAAGCAGGGATGGTAGACAATGATGTGGCAGTTAATAAGCTAAATATTTGATTAATCCTTACTTTGGACCTTTGTTTTGGTTGAACTCTTTTGATTATAAACATTGGGGGCAAATGTGTGCTCTTTGTAATTCAGAAATTTGTTCTCTTTGTAATTCAGTATAGATTGCTGGGCAAAGCTCTTTTCTGGTGAGAGTCAGATTCAAAAGATGGCTGAAAATTTATTCTTTTTTTTTTTTCTTCCTTTTTAAACATGGTTTAGCTAGATAGCTTGGGTTCTTAAAAACAAATATGACTTTTAACCTGTCTACTCTGTGCAGATAAATATCGTGCTCAAGTTTTTTATGTGACATGACTATTTAGTCTGAAGGGTGTACATATTTTATAGTTGCTGAATATTAATGCTACTCCTTGCAAACCTTTTGAATATCTTGCTTTCCCTTGACTGTGTCCGTTATTTAATGTCAGTGATAGAATTTTGGATTGTTTTTATTAAAAGTTAATAAGCTTTAAAAAAGTTTTAGTTTGAGATTTTGAGCCTGATTTTATATATGATGTGGATGTTTGCTTTTGTTGTTGAATCAACATGAATTATTCTCTGTTTGAAATTTAGTTGGATATTTATATAACTCCTGTTTTTTTGATGTAATGGATAATTCAGATATATGGCTTGAAATTTAAATTAGGACTTGTTATAAAATGTTTTTTGATTAGAAAAATATTATGAAGAAGTATATGGCATTTTAAGAGAGAGGACATCACCATTGTTAAGTTTTGTTGTATTTACTGCATCTTATGCATAGCTGTAATATTCATTTTGTATACTTTCTTCATGTAATGCTATGCTGTAAGTCAGATTTTTAAAAGCTAATTTTCAATGGGTGAATAATATTTTTATGGGTGTATCATAATAGACTTAGCCTGCCTCTCTTTGTTGGACCTGGAAGGTCTCCCCATGCTGCCACACAGATCCTTTTTTTTTCTTTTCTTTTCTTTTTTGAGATAGAGTCTCGCTTTGTCGCCAAGCTGGAGTGCAGTGGTGCGGTCTCACCACGCTCAGCCACATACACTTTTTTATTGTTAAAATTGCATTGTTTTTCTCTGTGTGTTTCACTCCCAGAAGTAGATGGCATGGTAAAGGATATTAACTGAAAATGCCATACCAACTAAGACAGTTTCTGTAGGTGTGTGAATGCTCTTATATGTCTTATCCTTGCCAATACTGAGTGGAAGTCAATACTGAGTGCAGTACTCATTTATTTTTAAAGAGGTATCAGTGAGATTATAATTCACATAATCACTGGTATGAGTCATATAGTTCACCTCTGGTCCTTAGGGGATACATTTTGGTATATGGGATTTATATAGAAAGCAAGAACTTAAAAGAATCTGTAGGTTATCTAATTCAAACAGTTCAAAACTACCCGCTTCTTCTGCTTTGAAAGCTGTTTAGAACCACTGTATAGAACATGCTCCCTAATCAAGAAGAAATCAACACCTTGCTTCCCCTCTTCTATCCATTAGATATCCAGCAAAATCATATCTCCTTTCCTGATATTTCTCTTTTATTTACATTCTAGCGTGCACTGTGGCCAGTTGTAAATTGCCCTCTACTTTTGTAGAGACCTTTGCTATGTTCCTGCAAAATCTGCTTTGTCTGCTTCTTGTAATTCAAAACTAGCCCTATTTTCTTCCAAATTAAAACTCTTTCTTAATTAATGCTGGCCAGAAATAGAAATTAGAGGGAAAGCCTTAGTTTTTTCAAGATCTGAAAGACTAGTAGCATTCACAAGAATACTTGATTTTTAAGGAGGAATGTGTGTTGAATGATCAATTAGAATTTCAGGTACTGGGAAGAATTTAGAGGAACATTGAGGGACAGCTCATAGACTGTATCCAAACTGTCAACTTCAACTCTTCGGTTTAGCAAAAGAACTTAGAGAAACTTGGTGTATATCTTATTATGAAACGTTGCAGACCCTAGCCTAGGTCAGGTAATACCTTTTACTACGAAATTGGGATAATCATTTTCTAAGTAATTATGAAGAAAGTGTTCTGAGTAGGCAGTAAGGATTTCTCTGGTAACATGTTGATTTATCAGTGTAGTTATCCACTTGAACTGGGTTGTATAAAGAATGCTTTTATTTCTGAGTATAGCGAGAAAGATCATAACATGCCTCTTAGTGCCTCCCAGCCTCAGACATATACCAAGTGAAAGTTGTTTGAATTGGCAAATGAGATAATTATTGAGTGGCCGGTTGGAATGTTTGCTACTAGCTACACAGCAGAATTGTTACTTAGTTCTTAGTACTTGTGCAATTATAGTAATTAGAATAAGTAAACTTCTTTTAAGATAATTGCAGGGCCAGGTTATAGAGAGCCTGTTTAGCTTGCCTTTTAGTATTAGCATGTACATCAGTGTATATGTTAAGGGATATCCTAATAGATTTTGAGGAGATGAAATTGTCTTATAGCAAATTCCAGATCAACATGTGTTGATCAATGCCTTGAAAATGCTATCAAATGTAGTCTAGACCAGCAGTCCCCAACTTTTTTTGGCACCAGTTCCTGATGGAAGACAATTTTTCTGCCAGGGTATGTGTGTGTGGTGGGTGGTGGTGGGGGTGTGGTGGGGGGTGGTTTTGGGATGAAACTGATAATCAGGCATTAGATTCTTAAAAGGAGTACACAATTTAGATCTCTTGCATGTGCAGCCCACAATATGATTTGCATTCCTTTGAGAATCTGATGCTGCCACTGATCTGACAGGAGGTGGCGCTCTGGCGGTAATGCTCACCACCACTCACCTCTTACTGTGTGTGTGGCCTGGCTCCTAACAGGCCAAGGACTGGTCTAGATTAAATCTTCACCAGATTAAGTTTATTAAAAAGTAAAACAAAGAATAGTGCCCTCCCTTGGCAGAACATCTTGGTGATATCTTTTCTTCATTTTACAGCCAAATATAAGGAAAAAATAAACCTCTACTTTAAAATTTCCTGCCCAGTACTTACTTTCTCACCCTTTGGCTTCTCTCATTAATGCAAAACTACTTTTATTAAAGGTCAGTAAAAGGCCTTCTGGTTCTCTCTCTTTTTCTTTAACTTATTTGGCATTATTGACTATTTTTTTTTGAAACTCTTCCTCACTTTTTGTGATATTGCCTCCTGGTTTACATGCTTTATTAGGATCTTTTCCTTTGGGCCATTTTTAAATGTTGATATAATCTGGCATATTGCCCTATGTCATCTTTTATTTACTAGAATTTCTTAAATTTTTACAGACAGGACATCATGAACGTAAGAATTTCTTAATTTAATCTACCTTTCAAATCATTTTGGGAAGCTTCTTCAAAGTATTTCTGCAAACACTTGCCTAGATATTCTGGGCTTTGGGTCTGGGATGGAATATGATCATCTATTTTGAAATAGCTCCTAAGACAGCACTAGTATGTATGTTGGTTAAGAACGATAGTTCATTGCTATCTCATCTCTTAATAATAGGTTTCATTTGAGGTGCTTTTTAAAATGTCAAGCCCTGTGCATTTAATTAATAAAATAAGTATCTTGATCAAGGTCATATACTTGTATGTAATTGAACTAGGATTTGAATTTGAACAAAATTGATTTCAAAACCCAGGAGAAAAATGAAGGAAGTATGGTAGATGAGGTAAGGTAATATGCAAACAAACAACGATAATACAAGGCAGTGCTTTATCAAGACCATGAATGAGATACCCCAATGTAACAGAAAAATGAAGGAGAGTTAGAGGAACATGGTAGAAAAGCTTCACAGTGTGATCACCAGCTCCTCTCAGGCTTTCCTCTTGCCTCAATTCTAACATGGTAAAACATTCTGAGAGGACTTAAAGATTCTGTTTCTAAAACTCCTTTGCTTTCTTTTCTATATAATTGTTACAAAATGGTTAAAGTGGTCCCTTGTATCTCCAGATATCCCAGAAAGTTGAAATGCTTATTGAAATGATAGTCCATCTTTCAGAGCCTCATTGAAATGTGACTTCCTTTCTTGGCTGATGTGATTTCTGTTTTCTGAAATTCTGTTGCTTTGGGGTGTCTCATTCATGGTCTTGATAAAATTCTGCCTTGTATTGTTGTTCCTTTGCACTTCTTACCTTACCTCTTCTACTGTACTAAGATTTTTAAGGGCAAGGACTACATCTTATCTTTGCATTCCTCATTCATTTATTTGATAAAAATTTAATGATCACTTATAAAGTGTCAGGTACTACTTTAGTCCCAGAAAATCTAGAGATTAATAAGAAATGGATACAAAGTTGAGATACTGAGTAAAACAAAGATAAGCAAGTACCTTTAAAGCAGGACTTCTCAGATCCTTTTATTACAATAGAAATACTAAGCAGACCTGACATTAGCTATTACAAACAAATATTATTGTGAGTTTCTCCAAAACCTTATGAACAAATATTTGATACTGTTTTATTTGATATTCTCAAATAATGATGGAATATATGGCTTTCATGGGTGAGACTTAGAAGATAAGAAAGACTTGGGTTATTTTAACCTGCCTATTAGGTTAAAGTACAAGTTCTATTACTAACTCTAGTTAACTCTTGTTTCATAATTTTTATAGAGTAGCACCTTAAATTCTAAATATTATATTTTGTTTTAACAAGGACAAAAAATTTTAAATCCATTTATTTCTCCTTAAACTGCAGTAAAATGAGGGAATGATAATGGCATTGTTAACAGTGCATTTCAAAGTCAAAATAAATGTAAAATAGACATTAATTTGGATCATTCAAAAAGATTGGATTTCTTAAAATATTAGTTTAAAGAAATATGAAATGTTACAGATAGCCTTTTCATCTTGAGTAATTTTTTTCTTAAGCCAGTAGACATATTATTTCGAACTCTATTATTCTTAAATGTTTTCCCTAAATAATGCAGAAGTACATTCAATTTCGGTTGTTTCCACAGATTTTGTGTTTAAGTAGAGTTTGAGTTGATAGGACTGATTATAGTTCCTCTATTGTTTTGCATTAATGACACTATTTCCTTCCCTTTAGTAAAGCCAATGAGCAAGGATCAATTGTAGTTATAAGTCACTTTGAGGTTATCAGAACAAGGCTGCTATATTTTGTCTTGTAATTATAGGCCATCTGACATTTTGGTATGGAAGTAAATATTACTCTACAAAGTGTGAGTAGAAATTAATATTAATGTCCAAACATAGGCATAGCCCCACTACTTTCAACATTCCTTTTTATTTATTTTGAGGCCAGTACCCTTTAGTGTCAATAAATTGCCAACCTTAACCTTTCACTCCATCCCCGTTTTAAATGTTTATTCCCTTCTTCAGGCTGTCTACTTCACCTTTGATCCTTATTCTTAGTAGTTGCACTAGCATCCGTCCTTCCTTTTTAAGTGAGAAAACATGAATAGTAATCAGATATATTTCATTGCAGCTACCTATTACTGATATTCAAGTGTCCACTGTGACAAGGTATGATTCTAATGAGACCATTTATTCCTTATAACTCTCTTGTTGTAGGTACTGCTTTTATTTGCATTTCATAGCTGAGGGCAGTGACGCACAGAAGTTACGGTTTGCTCAGGGTCACAAGACGAACTTAATGATAGAACTGAGATAAGAGATTTCAAGGAAATTTTAAGCTCTAATGGACTACTAAAACCTTTGCCCCTAGACTTTTCCAAAGTTATACAACTACTTTCTTTCAATTATTGGTACTTTCGAAAAAGAAAAGATGAGATAATTTGGATTAAGGGTATGTGATACTTAAGGAAGCACAGAAAAATTTGGAATACACTTAATTTGCACCTTCAGGGTATTTTTTAGGAAAAATTTCCAGGGAAGAATAATATTATCAAACTGTTTTCATATTTGTCAGGTGCTGTATTTTACTCTGCTACCAAGTAAAAGGACTGCTTACTCATTACACAATAGTTTGTGTTTAGAGCTCCCATAGCAATGTCATACAGTCACAATGATTTGGGGAAGTTGACTTTGCTTATGAGAAATAAACTGTATTTTATCAGGTTTATTTGAATGACATTTTGCTAACCTCTGTGTTACAATAGTACAATCATTAAGATCATACAATAACCTACAAATAACTCATCTGTATGAGCTTGCTCAATGGGCTTTGACTGAGTACTTTAGAAGAATATTCACTGAATCAGTGTTATTGTAAAGGTTCTTTTCCCCCCTCTTTCTCAGCCTGCTAAAGAGGTTATGATTTAGTTTCAGCACAGTTGAGTGATTCGATACTAGGGAAAGTAGAAGTACTCTGTCTGACAAGATTAAAGGCTATTGAACTTAGTTTCTCTCTTCTTCCACTTCTAAATTTTGAATTGCTTTATCCTTTACTTTTTCATTTGAAACTCATTGTGGTTAGTGCAGTAAAAAAGCAGAGGGCCCGGTGCTTATACATGTAATCCCAGCACTTTGGAAGGCCGAGATGGGAGGATTGCTTGAATCCAGGTGTTTGAGACCAGCCTGGGCAACACAGTAAGACTTCATCTCTTAAAAAAATATTAGCTGGACATGGTGGTGTGCACCTGTAGTCCCAGCTGCTCGGGAGGCTGAGGTGGGAGGATCACTTGAGCCCACAGGCAGAGGTTGCAGTAAGCCGTGATTGTGCCACTCACTTCAACCTGGGAGACAGAATGAGATTCTTCTCAGAAAAAAAAAAAGGCTAGGTGAATGAGCCAGGGCAAAGAGGTCAAGAAGCATGTTCCTTTCACCTGCTCAGAATCTGAAAAACAGTATGATTAAGGACATGAGATTTGCTATTCAGATTGAGCTATAGCTCTGCTACTTGGTAGAGATATTTATCATTGGCAGGTCACTTCTCAGAGGTTTTGTTTACTTACTCATCTGTAAAATTGTGTAAAGAATCTTATGTAGAGTTCTGTAATTATCGAAGTCATTGAATGCATGTATAGTGCCTAGCTCTCAGTCTTTCGTATAGTTATTGAATAAAAATATTAAGTATTATTGTTAGTGAAGATATTGGTAAAATATCCCATGTCAGATATGGTCCAGCCTGGTTAACCAGATTAGGAAGGTACTTGGGAATTTTGGGACAGAGTCTTTAATGCATAAATGAGAACGGGTATTTAGAAAGGCAGTAGAACTTACTGCTTAGTGTCAAATACTGACATTACCACTTATTAACTGTGTGATACTAGGCAAGTTGTTCCATTTTTGTTTCTGGTTTTTCTCACCTTAAAATGTTAATGATAATGATACAGATTGTGTATTCCTGATCCAAAACCTGAAATCTGAAATACTCCAAAGTTTGAAACTTTGAGTGCTAACATAATGCTCAAAGGAAATGCTCATTGAGCCAATTTTTGGATTTTGGATTTTCAGATTAGAGATGCTGAACTGATGAGCAATGCAAATATTACTAAAATTTGAAAAAGCTCCAAATCTAAAATGCTTCTGGTTGCAAGCATTTTGCATAAGTGATACACAATCTGAGGTATCTATCTCATGAAGTTATAAAGGTTAACTACGTCAACGCTTGCAAAATTTTATAACTTATTGGCCGTCATTGTCAATCCATGGTGGTATCAGTGCTCAAGGATTTGGAGATTCAAAATTTGAAAAATACCCCCCAGGGGACATTTGTCAATGTCTGGAAGCATTTTTGGTTGTCACAGCTGGGGAGCAGGGATGCTAACTGGTATCTACAGGGTAAAGGCCAGAGATCCTGCTAATCATCCTTCAATGAAGAAGACACTCCTCACAATAAATATTATCGAGGCTGGGCGTGGTGGCTCACGCCTGTAATCCCAGCACTTTGGGAGGCTGAGGCGGGCGGATCATGAGGTCAAGAGATCGAGACCATCCTGGCCAACATGGTGAAACCCCATCTCTACTAAAAATACAAAAAGTGTGGCGTGCACCTGTGTAGCCCCAGCTACTCAGGAGGCTGAGGCAGGAGAACTGCTTGAACCCGGGTGGCGGAGGTTGCAGTGAGCCGAGGTCGCGCCACCGCACTCCAGCCTGGCACCTGGTGACGGAGTGAGACTTTGTCTCAAAAAAAAAAGAATTATCCAACCCAAAATGTCAGTAGTGCTAAGATTGGGAATTCCTGTAGTACAGCTGTCTGTAGCTCTAGTTGCCAGCATCTGCAGTAACCTGTGACTGATGCTTTCCTTTCATTTACTCTGTAGTCTCTTACTGTACTCAATATATCATTTTTCTCTTAACTTTTATCCCTTTACGCCTAATTACTGTATTTGCAGTTAGCCTGTTCTCAGGCATTCTTCTTGACTTCTTTGTAGTATAACATATTATCAACCCCTTTAAAGAATTAAAAGGTAAAATTTTTAAAATTATGTAATTTATGGTTCTTGTAGAAAAACTGATATACAAAGAAGGAAAATTTAAATGTTTCATAACCTTTCCCATCTAGAAATAAACACTATTAGAAACTTGGTAAATTCCCTTTTATTATTACCCTCCCCTCAGCCTCCCAAAGAAAGAAAAGTTTATAAAATACACATTTTTATTTTTAAAAGCTAAATTCTAAAGACATTTAGTAAAAAGTGAGTTTTCTTTTTTTCTCCAGTCCTGTCTCTAGAGATAAGCTTAAATTGGTGCAGGTCTTTTGGCATTTTTTATACCTTTATCCAGGCATTCACATGTCAGTTTTGTGTGTGTGTAAGCAGTACCATGCTGTAAGTACTATTCTGTGAGTTTTTTTCCCTATCAGTGAATATACTGTACATATATTCCTGTATAAGATCTTTATCATGATTTATACAGTCAGCTATTTATAGGTGGATGTTCATAGAAACAGTGCTTAAGTTTCTTGGATTTCTAGGCACACATATAAATGCTTCTTTAATGTACATTTCTGAAAGTAAAATCCTGGGTCAAAGGCATGTAGATTTGAATTTTGATAGATTACCAAATTATTCTTTGGAAAAGCTGTACCAGTTTACAGTTTCACCAAGAGCCACCCTGATGGTTGACCTATTTTCTTTTCTTTTCTTTTTTTTGGAGATGGGCTCTTGCTGTGTCACCCAGGCTGGAATGCAGTGACCCAATCTGGGCTCACTGTAACCACCACCTCCCAGGTTCACGTGATTCTCTTACCTCAGCCTCCTGAGTAGGTGGGATTACAGGCATGTGCCACCACGCCCATCTAATTTTTATATTTTTAGTAGAGACAGGGTTTCACCATGTTGGCTAGGCTGGTCTTGAACTCCTGAGCTCAAGTGATCCACCCATCTTGGCCTCCCAAAGTGTTGGGATTTTAGGCGTGAGCCACCGCACCTGGCCGACCTATTTTCTTCAGGCTTATTTTAAGCATGAGGTTTTCTCTGAATGCTTTAGTCAGATCTCTTAGTTTTTTCTGTGTAATACTCATTTTGTTTGTATTTGAGTAATTTTCACATAGGATGAGTTAAGGTGAGATATCTAACTAAATAGGCAGATAGATTGTGTTATTTTTTGTTAATTTCTAATTTTACTGTATTCAGAGAATATGATCTGTAGGTTCCAGCATTGACTGATTTTTCTGTGTAGCTTTACATAGGATCAGCTCATTTATTCCATAGGGTTCAAAAATATGTTTATTCTCTGGGTAGAAATTTCTGTATATGTATCTGATAATTAAGCATATTATTTAAATCATTTCTATTTTCTAAGCACTTGATTTATCCATATCCGAAAGACCTGTTAGTCTTTTAATGTGGAATTTGCTAACTTCCCATTGTTTCTAAGTTTTTGCCTTAAGTATTTTTTTAAAATTTGTTGTTATTTATATTCTTTCCTCTGTTATATCAAACTTATATGTGTTTCTGATTTTCTTAAATGAATCACAGAAATAATACAACTACTTATGGAAGACTTAATGTGGACCAGGCACTGTGTTTAGGTTTCACATATATTATCTAATTTATTCCTCATAGTTCATACTCTTATGTTAATTTGACATGTAAGGAAACAGAAAATGCAAGTATCTTGTTCACTGTAATTATGGAATTATAAGAATGGAATTATACAGTATGTATTCGTTTTAAATTGGCTTCCTTTGCTCACCAGTATACGTTGATCCATGTCTTTTCATGGCTTGGTAGCTAATATCTTTTTGGTGCTGAGTGATATTCCATTTTCTGGATGTACCACAGTACATGCATTCAGCTACTGAAGGATATTGTGGTTGCTTCCACATCTTGGCAATTGTAAATAAAGCTGCTGCAAACACCTGTACGCAAGGCTTTGTGTGAATCTGTTTTTTTTTATTTTTATTTTTGAGATGGAGTCTGTCTCTGTCACCCAGGCTGGAGTGCAGTGGCGCAGTCTTGGCTCACTGCAACCTCTGCCTCACAGGTTCAAGCAATTCTTCTGCCTCAGCCTCCCGAGCAGCTGGGATTACAGGCATGCATCACCATACCATACTAATTTTTGTATTTTTAGTAGAGATGGGGTTTCATCATGTTGGTCAGGCTAGTCTCGAACTCCTGACCTCGTGGTCCCCCTGCCTCGTCCTCCCAAAGTGCTGGGATTACAGGCGTGAGCCACCATGACTGGCCTTGGATCTAGGTTTTTAACTTAGCTGAGTAAATATAAATAGCATGAAGAGCACTTGCTGGATTGTGTCCTCACTGCTCTGAAAGATCGGATCCTGCTCTTAAAGATTGAATCTGTTCAGCTTTGTACTTCTTTGGAGTGGCAACTTCCAAGCTCCTTATGTACAGAGCCAGAAAAAGCAGACTGAGTGCTCAACGACTTTTTGGTACCCATTTTTTCTGCCTCCTTACCCTGAATGAAACCTGGCTCTTTGAGGACTATTTCTTCTACAGCCTGTAATGCTCTTCAGGGGGAGCTTTTGTTTCACCTCATGAACCCCAGGGTGGGAGATGGTCTTGGTTACTTCCTTTATTTCTCAGGCAAGTTTTTGTTAAAGCCTTCTTTCTGTTCCTTTGGGGTCTTCCAATTTAGAAGGAAATAGAAATCACTTTAGTTCAGATTAAATTGTTCTAAAAATTAAATGTCAAGTTCTCAATTATAGAAAAAAATAATTAAGGTCTCCTTGATTTGGCTTTTCTAATTGAATTTGATTGTAGGGGAAGAAGTGTTTTGATTTTCCTGCTTCCTTGATTCTAAGATAAGAGCTACTCTGAAACATATAATCAGATTTGATTTGAGGGAGGTAAACAGTACTGCCAATTAACATTTTGATTATGAGACATTTGTTTTTAGAAATATTAGGGGGCAAAATTGTATCTTAGAATTGAGGAAATTGAGCAGTTCTCAGTCTGTTATGAAAGGGTTACTCTGCACAGAGCCAACTCAAAAAAAAAAAAAAAAAACAAACCAAAAAACTAACATAGAAATAACTCAAGCATAAATGTGTATTTGAGAACTAGAGAAACACCTGTTTCATAGGAACAGTGTTGAATTGGAATTAGAAATTATCTTTTTCTTGGCCAAATGATACCTTTTTATTGTTTGCAGTGTTTACTTTTATAGAGACCACCCATTAGTGTAGTTATGGTTCACAGTGTAATTGGTCTAAAAAAAATAGGAAACCTAATTATTTCTCTTTAAATTGCAGTTTTCCCACACACTGGATAAGTTTTTAAACTTTCATAACCGTGGATAAAGTTTCTTGAAATAACAGTACATCTTGATTTTAATACTACTTAGGAATTGAATTAGAAAGCTTTGGTCCATTATTTCAGAGTAAGTAGTCCAGGAATTGATGGAAGTTTATTTATTTATCTATCCCCTGATATGTTAAATATCTCATAGCTGAGTTCAGGGTATACAGGGCATTGCTTCACATAGTCAATGTTAAGAATTTAAAAGATAAAAAATACAAAGGGAAAAAATGTAATTTTAACTAAAAGTATTCTTTTCTTAAAAATCTCTTCTTTATCTCTGCTCTAATCTTTATTATTTTCTTCTTTTTGCTAGCTTTGATGTAAGTGTTTACAACTGTAAATTTCCTTCTTAGCACTGCTTTTTTTGTATTCCATAAGGTTTGGTATGTTGGGTTTTCATTTTTATTTTGTCTCAGGGTATATTCTGATTTCCCTTGTGATTTCTTTGATCCATTAGTTGCTTAAGAATGTGTTGTTTGATTTCCAAATATTTGCCAGTTTTTCTAGTTTCCTTCTATTACTGATTTTTAGTTTTATTTTATTATGATGAAAAAAATACTTTGCTTGATTTCAGTTCTTTAAAATTTATTAATATTTGTTTCTTTTAGTCATTCCTGAAAAATGTTCTGCATGCCCTTGAGAAAAATGTATAGACTGCTGTTGTTGGATTCGGTGTTTTGTCTGTGTCTGTTAGCTTCAGTTGATTTACAGTTTTGTTCATATTCTCTATTTTATTATTTGTCTTCTGTTTAGTTGTTCTGTTCATTACTGAAACTGGAGTATTGAAGTCTCTTATAGAGCTGTCTGTTTCTCCCTTTAATTCTACTAGTGTTTGTTTCACATAATTTAAAGTTCTGATGTTTGGGGTGTGTGTGTGTGTGACATCATCTTGTGACCCCATTTATCAACATTTAGAGTCCTTCTTTGTCTTTCATAATAGTTTTTGACCTGAGAGTATTTTGTCTGATACTAGTATGGCTTCTCACTTTTCTGTTTACTATTTACAACCTTTCACTTGGAACCTATGTGTTTGCTTAGATCTACAGTGTGTGTTTTATAGATATGCAGTTGGGTCATGTCATTTTATCTATTATGATACTCTGTGCCTTTAATTGGGGGAGTTTAATCAATTTACATGTAAATATAAGAAAGAACTAACTTTTGCCATTTTATTTGTTTTCTGTATGTCTTTCAGCTGTTTTGTCCTAGATTTCTTTTATTACTGCCTTTGTTTGTGTTTACTTGATTTTTTTTGTATTGACATAATTTGATTCCCTTTTTTTTTGTAGATTCTATAGAAATTTTCATTGGTTATTATAAGGATAATATATAATATCCATAAGTTATTACAGTGTAATTTTTTATACCAATTTAAATACATTGAGCAACTATATTTCCACTGCTCAGCCTCACTTTTATGTTCTTGATGTTGTAAATTACATTATTATACATTATGTGCCTACTAATTCAGATTTGTGATTTTTTTTAATGCATTTGCCTTTTAAAACTCATAGAAAATATAAGGTGAAGTTGCAAATCAAAATTATAATAATACTGGTTTTTATATTGGCCATTGCATTTACCTTTATAGGATCTTTATATTGCCTTCAGTTACTGTCTAGAGGCCTTTTATTCCAACCTGAAAGACTACTTTCAGTATTTCTTATAATATATGTGTAGTGATAATGAACCTCCCTCATGTTTTGTTTATTGGGGAATGTGTTTATTTCTACTTCATTTTTAATGGTCAGTTTTGCTAGATATAGAATTCTCATTTGACAGTTATTTTCTTGTAGCACTTTAAATGTATCATGACACTGCCTTCTGGCCTCCAAGGCTTCTGCCAAAAAGTTGGCTTATAGTCTTATTTGAGGATTCTGTCTATGCAGAAGTGAGTTGCTTCTCTTTTACCATTTTCAAAATTCTCTGTCTTGGCTTTTGACCGTTTGATTGTAATTGTCTTGGTATTGATGGTGAGTTTTTCTTATTTAGAGTTTGTTGAGATCCTTGGATTTGTAGATTCATCAGTTTCATCACCTTTGGGAAGTTTTATCCTTCACGTAATCTCTGTGTTCATTTCTCTTCCTCTAAAACATCCATTGGGTATAGGTCCAATTGATTTGTTTCATAATCCCTTGAGCTCTGTTTACTTTTCTTCTTTCTTTTTTCTTTCTGCTCAGATTTGATAATTTCAGTTGTCTTTTCTTCAGGTTTGCTGATTTTTTTTTCTTTTGCCTACTCAGTTCTGCTATTGAACCTATATAGTGAAATTTTCAATTCAGTTATTGTATTTTTCAGCTCCACAATAACTTTTTATAATTTCTCTTTATTGATATTCTCATTTTGCTTATTTTTCTGATTTCCATTCATTTTTTTCTTTAGCTCTTTGGACATGGTTAAAACAGCTGTTTTGAAGTCTGTCTAATAAATTTAATATCTGTATTTCTTCAGGAATGGTTTCTGGAAATTTTTGTTCCTTTGAATGGGCCATGTTTTCTTGTATCTTGTTGCATGCCTTGTGATGTGTTCTGAAAACAGTATTTGAAAGAGTCACCTCTCCCAGTTGCAGACTGGTAATGTACTACTGGGGCATTTCTCTGCTGATAAGTTAGGCATGCCCTTAACCCAATGATCACCCCAAGATGAACGCCTAAGGTCTTTTTTTCTGAGCATTTGTAATGCCTAGGCCTGTGGGTAGCTTTTTCAATTCCGCCTGTATACATGGCTGCTTCTGAGTGTCTTAAGTTCCCACGGAGTCTCCCCTGGATAGTCAGAGCTTCTTCTGGGTACTCAGATGGTCTGTTATATCCACACTCTGTAGTCTTATGCCCCGAACATCTACATACTGTAGTCCCCTTGCAGCTTTCATAAATGGTGCCCATTGCTTCTCTCACCTGATGAGGACCCAATTAGGCAAAACAGGAACCAGTCCTTCTGGCAGACCAGAGAGGTTAAAATGTTACAAATTAGGTCTGTACTCTTCTGCCCATTTGAAGGGAATGAATTGGGAATTGATTTGCTGCCTCCAGGAGACCCAGATAAACTGCAGAAGGGTTGGGACAAGATCACAGAAAAAATGTCACAAAAGTTTTGCATATTTTTTTTCTTACTTGGGTATTTCCTTTGTTGCTATAGACCTGTTTTTCACAGGTTCTGTAAGGTTAATCCAGCTAGTTTTTGGTTGTCTTTGGTGTTTCCTTGAGAGAATGAGTTTTGCCGATGCCACTCAATAACACTTTTTGAACTATGAAAATAATAGAATCCTGTTGAAGGAAGTTTGTAGCACCCAGAAATATAACAAGCTAAGAAAAAATCTCACCCAGATTGTACTGTCCTCAGAGTAGCCACGGTTTACATTTTGGTGTGTTGCCTTGCAGACTTTTATTTTTCTTTCTCTCTTTTTTCCGTTTGTCCTGTGTTATCTTGTTCCCCTACTCCTCACCACCAATAAAAATTGGGGGGAACTCTAAACATAAATTTGTTGAGTACAGTGTTAATTTTTAAATTAGCATTCTTTTGGTTTTATTTCCTAAAACGTTGTATATACTATAATTTTCATTTATATTTCCAAAAGGAAATATTATAGATATTTTGATAACATCCAAATACTTTTATTCTAGTCTTTCTTCTTTCAAAGTATAAGAGTTAAGAAATAATCTGGTGTGGCCAGCCTGTAAGTTACTTTCCTGTGACTTAGACATTTTTGGCATTTTTACATCTAACAAAAAGTGGCATGCTGTCAGTCAAAGGGATAAGCCCAGACCATGTGGAAAGGATCTTAGTTCTTTTGAGAGCTAATATAAAAAAAATTCCTTCTAGACATAAATATTGTGACATCAGTTACTTAGGCTAAACATGCCTATACTCTAAGTGAATTATTAACAATAAATACTTTATGCCATGTTAATTACCATAATATGATTTATAATTTATTTTAACCTTAAGTTTTATATATATATATATATATATATATATATGTATATATACATACACACACATATATATATATATACATTGGAGCCATTTATATTTTGCTATACTTGTAATAGTTACTGTACACTAGACTATGTGTAGTAGACTAGACATAGAGGGTCAAAAAAGAGTACATGATCAGAGTAGAAATCATGCCCTAGCTTCCTTTATGTCTACCCCCTACCTCATGGATGCAGTATAAAAAGTAATTACCTGAGATTTTTTGGATTCTGGTTTGTGGAGAAAGCACCCTTATATTAAGGCTGATGGGTGGGTAAATTAGAAAGTATTTTTTGTGATTTGCAATTTTATATGGAGATGTTCATTGTGATTAATTTTTCTTTGTATCAGCAGATTTTTGCTTTTTATAGCTGCATGATTTTTTTTTTTGGTCATTCATTATTGCCTATTAAAAATGAAAAACTTTATTTTACTGAAGCAGCGATATATAATCCAACTTGGATTTTTCAATAATGACTGACTTTTTTCTTTGGGAATACATTACTGTTAAAAATGTAGATTATTAGATACATTACTTTTAATGAATACAAGTGGTATAATTAGAAGGCTGAAAAGGATCCTTGGAAACATGAGTCTTATTTGATAGCTAAGAAACTGAGGACAAGATACTTATTCTTTGTAGGATATTTTCTAATGTCGTTTGGTTGTCTCACCAAGAAGTACTTGCGTAAAGCAAATTTGATTATAGCATCTGTTGAATATCTAATGTTGGATAAAGTGGGTTAGTTTAACAGATATTCCCCCTTATTTCTTTTAGGTGAATCTGGATTGGGAAAGTCGACATTAATCAACTCATTGTTCCTCACAGATTTGTATTCTCCAGAGTATCCAGGTCCTTCTCATAGAATTAAAAAGACTGTACAGGTATGGATGTTAGTATTGTTAACTGATGATAAGTTGGAATAACATTAATAGTCACAAAGCACATGTACATTTTATTATGCTTCCTTCGAGGTGAGATGCAGATTTGCCCTTAGCCAGTGTGAGGTGGTAATTATGACTTCAGAAATTTTTTTTTTTTTTTTTTGAGACGGAGGTTCGTTCTTGTTACCCAGGCTGGAGTGCAATGGCGCGATCTTGGCTCACCGCAACCTCCGCCTCCTGGGTTCAGGCAATTCTCCGGCCTCAGCCTCCTGAGTAAGCTGGGATTACTGGCATGCGCCACCGTGCCCAGCTAATTTTTTGTATTTTTAGTAGAGACGGGGTTTCACCATGTTGACCAGGATGATCTCGATCTCTTGACTTCGTGATCCACCTGCATCGGCCTCCCAAAATGCTGGGATTACAGGCTTGAGCCACCATGCCCGGCCCCAGAAAATTGTTTTAAAAAGAAGTTCAGTTAATCAGAATAATTATCTTGACTAGAACTTTCCAAATTTGTCCTGAGAACTCTCCTAGAGATGACTCTGTGACATAGTAACCAATTCCCCTGGAGTTGTGCTGTCTAGTATGGTAGTCATTTGCCACATGTTTAAGTCAATTAAAATTAATTAAATTAAAAATGCACTTTCTCATTTGCTCCAGATAACAAGTACTCAACAGCCACTTGTGGCAAGTGGCTGCCATTTTGTCCAGCACATACATGAACATTTTCATCATTGCAGAAAATTGCATTGGACAATGTAGAGAAAACATGATTCACTTAAAAGCTATTGTTATTTAAATACAGTGTTCTATATTAGTTAGTGGGATAATACAATAGCAATTCTGTAGGAGTCCCAAAGGTGTGTGTGATCAAATTTACTGCTTGTCAATATTTGCTGTGCATTCCAGTCCTGAGGATCCTGTTAACTTTAGTTGTAATAGTAGGTCTGAGATGGGCTGCATTTTTACATTTCTGACAAGATCCCAGGTGATGCCAATGCTGCTGGCTGATAGATGACACTTTATAGAGCAAGGAGCTAGACTCTAGATACATACTTTTTATTAAATAGTATGATTTTAAGCTTTTAAGTTTTGAAATGTGGGTGGTCTGAATTGTGATGTTCTGCACATATAAAATATACCACAGATTTCTAAGACTGAGCCTGTAAAAAAAAATCTCAATAATGTTTTATATTGATTGTATATGGCAGTGATAAGTCTGGGTGTATAAGGTTAAATGAAATTTATTAATTTAACCTTTTTCTTATTTTAAAAGTGGCTACTAAGAAAATTTTAAATCACTTACATGATTGACATGGTATTTTTGTTTGGTAGCACTGCTCTGAACTATTGATTAAAAATATTGTTGGTGAGCTCTGCTCATGTAATACACAGAACATGAGCAGAGGAGGCGGCAAATGAACAGTTTTGGCTGGAGTAGGCTTCATTGAGGCAGTGATGCTTTTAGCTGGATTTGGAGAAGTGTTAGTGATCATCCCAGTGCACAGGATGGAAGGATAGTCTATATGTTCCAGGCAGTAACTCATGTATCAAACTGGAAGATGCAGTTTAGTATAGATCCCAAAGGAGTAATTTTGTGAGGTGAATATCTTATTTCTCCGTTTTAATGTTTCTATTTTAGGATTTTTTTTTTTTTTTTTTTTTGGTAACCTTCATAGGGCTTGAGATTTAAAATGACCTGTAAAATTATGCTCTAAAAAGTTGATCCTACATGCTTATTTGTTTTGTGATAAATATTGGAAGTGTTAATCCTAAGCAAGAAAATGAACTTTGAACTTTCTTAATTTGGGTATCTATTAGGAATACCTTAATTTAGGTATTTATGAATTTAGATATGCATATATCTAGGTAAAACTAACCACTACCCAAATTAATATATGGTTCATTTCCAGCACCCTAGTTTCTTCCATGTGCTCAGTTTCATTCAGTATTATACCCCCAAGAGATAAACACCTTACTGCTTTCTCCATAGAGTAAGTCTGTCTGTTCTTGAACATTATATACATATACTTTTTTATATGTTTTCTTTCAGTGAAGATTACATCTGTATTACTTACTCATGTTGGGTGTAGTTCTTCATAGCATAATACTCCATTGTGTGAATATATCAGTGTATTATTATTTATTTTAGATAAGCATTTGAGTTTTCAGTTTTTTATTAATAGGAACATTTCTGTCATGTCTTGGTGGACTTAGGCACTCATTGCTGTTGTGTGTGCATAAAGATACCATGGCACTGAGTTTATTTTCTTTGATTTCTAGTGAAGTTGAACATGTGTTTTATACTCATTGACTGTTCAGATTTCATTAAGGTGTTTTAATAATCTGAATATTTTCTGTCATGTTCTTACTGTTGTAAGAGTTTTCAAAACCTAACTAATAATCCCCTACATTTTAGATATTGCAGATATTTTCTCCCCAGGTGAGCATCTGTTAAAGATGTGACAGGCCCTCAATTTATTAGAATTCTTACATCGGGCTAGCTTCAAAATAAATTGTCTAAACTCATTTTACCTTCCGTTAAAGTAATACTTCAAAAATGTCCTCTTCTGTTGTGGATATCTTCCGAAACTCTTGTCTTAAAAACAAAGGGGTAATGGAGGATGAGAATATCTCTAGCAGGATTTTTAAGACAGAGGCCTGTGCACCATTGTTAATATCTTTTCTTTACTAAAAAGAAGACCTGTATCATTTGAAAACTAGATTGATCCTTGCTAGAATCCTGTAGAAGTCCTCTTTCCTTATGGAACCATAGAGATGTATTCCTTTATATACAGTAAACTACTTGAAGATCACCTAAACTCTTTTGCTCACTTACTCAGGAAAGAACATGCCATATTATGGACAGGATCAGAGTCATTCAAGAAGCCTGAATGTATTTAGAAAGTGATAATATAATCTTTTTAATAGTTGGCTGGCTCCTTACCAAGCCCAGTAGTCTAGCAGATGATCTGCCCCTGGAAGCTCATAAATTCTCAAAGTAGAGGGGAGTAGTCACCAGTATTGTATCTTAGCCCAGACATCTTAGGCTGGTGAAAAACACACAATCCTGAGTTTCAAAGGACAAACATTTATAAAAATGGAAAGAAAAATCCTCTCCTGTTATGTAGCTGAGTAAGGAGCAAAATTTTAATAAAGACCATGATCTCATATTCTCAGCCCTGAGCATTATCTCTTTATAAGAGACTTGTATCTTAAAGGAGCTATTCATTCACATTCACAGTCTTGCAAGGAATGAGAAGCTGTGTACACTGAACAGAGAGCTGGTTTTTAGCCTCCTGTGTGTAAAATTGTGGTTCTGATTCAAGTGATGTTTTAAGTATTAATAGAAGGTCTTTAAGATTAACTCTTAACCTTCTATCTTGGACCTTTGGACCCTGAGTTATATGTGTGCATTTCCAGATGTGAGCTGATACTTGTCCTGGAACTTTTTATATCAGTGCTTCTCAAACTTGAGTGCATGTAACAGTCACCTGGAAGTCTTGTTAAAAAAGATGGCTGAGTCCCTTTCTTCATGGTTTGCTATATTATAGTAGGTTTGAGGCAGGGCCCAAAGAATTTGTATTTCTCTTTAGTTCTCAGAATGTGTTACTGCCAGTCTGGGTACTACATTTCGAGAACCGCTGCTCTGTAGTGTTCTTTCCCTGCTGCAAACTGGTTTTATCCTATGTCTGTCAGGATATTCTAAGTCTGTTTTGCCTTAGTTCTTTCAGAAAGTTTTAAATGGAATGAAATAGTACCATGTTACTTCTGTGTTTTACTTAGATATATATTTTTCCAATAGATTGATTAAAATGAAAGAAAAAAATTGAACATTTGAGCTCCACTTCGTGTTTCAGTCTCAAATGTAGATACTCAGATTAACAAAATTTTTTGGAAAAACATGCTTACAATGTTTATGTTTGGTAACAGACTTTATAATTTTGTTGCATTTGCTTTATTCCTTCATTTATTTATTTATGAATGAGATGGAGTCTTGCTTTGCTCAAACTGGAGTGCAGTGGCGCTATCTCGGCTCACTGCAACCTTCACCTCCCAGGTTCAAGTGATTCTGTTGACTCAGCCTCCTGAATACCTGGGATTACAGGTGCACCCTACTACGCCCAGCTAATTTTGTGTTTTTAGTAGAGACGGAGTCCACCTCGGCCTCCCAAAGTGCTGAGATTACAGGCAGGAGCCATCACGCCCGGCCTGCATTGGAAAAGTTTTAAATCATACTCTATGTCAGTGAAAGGGTATCATCTGTTTTTTCTTGGGAATAAACTGTCATTTTTTTCTGAGATTAAAGTCCATTTTAATTTTCTCTTAATGTATTCTGTTAAGAGAATTGTTTCGTGCAATGGCAGTGTTAAAATTTTTCTTAGTTGGAAACTTGACACTGTTCCCCTTTGAAACTTTCTCTTCTCTTGGTCCGTGAAGATTGCTTTTTTTTCTTTTTGAGATGGAGTCTCACTCTGTCTTCCAGGCTGGAGTGCAATGATGCTATTTTGGCTCACTGCAGTCTCCGCCTCCTGGGTTCAAACAGTTCTCCTGAGCAGTTCTCCTTAGCAGCTGGGATTACAGGCATGCGCTACCACCATGCCTAGCTCATTTTCATATTTTTGGTAGAGATGGGGTTTGACTGTGTTGGCCAGGCTGGTCTCGAAGTCCTGACCTCAAATGGAGGCCCACCTTGGCCTCCTAAAGTGCTGGATTACAGGTGTCAGCCACTGCACCCAGCTCGTCCATGAAGTTTTATAATCACTGTTGTAGGTGAAGTGGGTGCAAAAGTTTTGAAAGTGAGAAAAGGTGAAAGCAGTACATCTAACATACTAGGATAACATACTTGATAGACTCCTTGAAAAATTTTCACAGAGCCCAATGAGGAAACTCTCCTGTTGATAATTGGTCCAGTTTTGATAGTTTTTGAGCCATTCACATAACTTACTTGAATGCTTGTCTTATACTAAGTTTTGGGGCTACAAAACACAAAGTTCTCAAAGAACTCACAATTATGGGAAAAATATGGACAAACAATTATGATTTAGTAAGAAAGATGCTTCTGTAAGGTGCTGTAGAGGTAACCTTGGCAAGGTAAATTTTAGTGAAGTGGTAGCAAGATGGCAGTGGGTCGAGAAGTCAGTGTGAAGTGAGTCAATGTAGATGGGTGATGGCTGTTAAGGAAGGGGTGAGAAGGAGTAGCTAGGAGTGAGCAGAGAGGACTCAGAGTGGTTTGATGATTTCTAAAAGAGACCTGAGAATGTTTATGTCCTGTGGTGACTCACTCTCTAAGAAATGAGAGATTGAAGATAGAGGGGAAATAGTGTAAAAGGTTGTCAAGATGAGTCTAAAATGGAAATTAATCAGTTTCCCAGCATAGATTGAAAATTAGTTTTAGGAAAAAGATCTATTTCATACACACTGTACCATGGAAGGTATAGTGCTTATTCAGACAAACTGGGAATACTCTCATCTTTAAGTGGAGATGTGAGGTACTTCCCTGAGCATTGTGACAGACATAATAAAATAGAGGGCTTGGGGAGAGCCTACTGGGAATTGGGAGAAGCATGAGGCTAAGGAGCACAAGAGGAATATTAGAGGTCATGAATTTTATGGCATAGGAACAGAAAGATGGGTTAATCCAAAATGGGATTTGAGTTGGAAAGGGAAAGAAAGAAAGGTTTTGGGAAGGAGGTTGCTAATAGAAAATAAGAGGGGCAAGGGATTTGAGGTTTCCGTGTAAGGAGACAGGGATATGAGGGGTGGAATGGTTCAGAGTAGAAGGCCGAATTAGAGTCTTTGGATCAGCTTTCTCCTCAATAAAGTAGTTTTGGGTCTTGATGAGATTATTCTTTAAGCATAACTACCCTATTATTGCTCACTTCCTCTTTCATTTTCTTGTGGAACATGATCAAACATCTAAGATGATATTTGTCCTTTGAGCCTGTTGGCAAAATAGATAGTTGTTGTGTTTGAGTTAAGTGGAGTGTCTCAGGCCATTCAAATCTTTTCAGTTTTGGCTATAATGCTACCTCTTGAGAATGTGTAGGTAGAGGTAAGGTCTTGACAGAAAATTTTAACCCTGTTTTCAAAATGTTATGTTCTTAATTAAATCACATTTATTTACCTTAATAAATGGCATGTAGACATTAAGTTAGAGAAGGTTAGTGTACATGAAACTGTATAATAAACATCGACTTTTTTCAGTATACTGGAACTCTTGTATAGTGTATACACTCAGTATTAGAAAATGTGGAATCTCAGATGCCAAAAGAGGACTTGATAGATTAATTATACATAGATGATACATAGACGATAGTGTTAGTTTTATTTATTTTTCGGGGAACAACAGTTGAAAATGCCCTTGATTCATTCTTTTGGTATTAAATGTTGCATCTAATCGTAGAGAACCCTGAGTGATGCCATAAAATATATTGATGTGACCTGCTTAAGGAAAGTGCATGGGAAAGAGGCCATTTGGAGTACATTTGTTAAGAAAAGTTTGAAATTCTTGGACTTGAACTAATTTGTTTTCCCTGGATCCCATGAGGATGCTTGTGAAACCAGATGATAGGATACAGTTGAATCCTGTGAATGGCACCAGTTTAGTTATGTTTTCTGGATCTTTTCCAGAGGTCTCTGACTTTTGTATTTGACCATGTATGGACACACAGAATTTCGTAGGCCAGAGAAGAAAAGAAGCTTTATAAACATTCCTTAAAATGTATAAAATACAAATCTTCATTTGTCTTAGCAAATCAATAAGTAATTAAGTTATTGAACTGATTTTTTTTAACAGGGAAATATCTTAAAATTTAAGCTGTTAGGTTAAAATGTGTAATTGGTACATAGTATATTACTGAAGGCTTTGTTTGGTAATAAAGGAACCAGAAATAGTTTGAAGTAAAATTGAGAGATGATTCATGTAGATTAATTATATTATTATATCACTCTCTAGTATACAGTATTATGTTATTTAAAAGAGTAAGCAGGTAAAGGAGTGGTATGATTACTTTGGATATTTCTGCTTCAGCCACAGTTACCACGAATAAATGATTTGTCTTTATAAAGGAGATGGAGGTGAATTCAAGATATTAAGATGTTAGATTTGACTGGGTTGTCCTTTGATTAGAAGATCACCAGATAAAGAAAATGTAAACTTCCTAAACCAGATGAGATGATATCCTTAAAAAATTTCTTTTAGGCCCAGCACTTTGGGAGGCTGAAATGGGATGATTGCTTGAACCCAGGAGTTTGAGGCTGCAGTAAGCTAGGATCTGCCACGCACTGCAGCCTGGGGAACAGAGTGAAGTCCTAACTAAAAAAATAATAATTTTTTTTCCTTTGGTTCTCATTCTCTCACACTGATGAATCTGATTGTTTTCTCTGAGTTGCTTTCCTCATGTTACTAAGGTAACCTGATAATAGACATGTTAGTTATGTGGCTTATAACAGTGATCTCCTAAATGATGTGCATCCATCATTGATACTGAGAATGATCAGAAAATATTACAACTCTTATTTATTGAGGTTGACTTTTTTAGTCTACAGAGAAATGGTAATACATATTGATACTTAATATTCATATTGCCAATAGCATATATTTGGTGGGTAAATACATTTTGGATAGGTAAAATTTTCACTGATAGTTTGTATCAGGATCAAAGCAGTTCGAAGAACATTAATCTAAAAGATAAGACTTTGGCATCTCATTTCTCTAAAAGAGAAGTCATGTATGTCCACATCTCAGGCAATTTTTTTTCACTTTTAATAAGTTTTATTAGTGATAATAAAATTCTTTTAACAGAAAACTCTTGATTGCTATAGGCCTGTGCTCTGTATTCGTAGTCATTAGCCACATGTGGCTATTTAAGTTAATTCAAATTAAATAAAATTAAATATTCGGCTCCTCATTTGTACTAGTCAGATTTCAAGGACTAAGTAGCCACATGGGCAGGTGGCTACCATACTGGACAATGTGGTGGATACACTGCAATTCCATCATCTCAAAAAGTGTTATTGGATACAACTTTTCTTGCTCAGCAATGTTAGTCTCTACATGTACTCTCTTCATGCATCAGATAGCATCTGTAAAACAGGCCAAAAGGAAATAGGCTGTCTCTAAAAGTGTTCCAGATTTCTGTCTTGTAAATTATCTTATCTGCATTCTTGGAGCCTCTAGCTTTAAGGACTTGATATAAATGTATATCAAAAGAGAGCCTATCATTTTCTGGAGAAATTATTCCCCTTTTTATTTGAATCCATGTTTGCTTTATCTTGGGCTCCTGAAAACTGATACTTTGCATTTAATAGCAATATTATGTCCAGGATGAATGATAATACATCTTCTCATACAGAACTTGAGGTTACAGAATATCTTAACTTGTGCCAGGAACTGCTGTTATCATTATGTCCAATAGTTGGTTGGTAAGGTTTCACCATATCAGAATACACTTTTTTTTTCACTGTCTGGACTTTTGCTGATTACATTGTCCAGAATGTGGAGTATCACATTTGAGAAGAGGATTGGATCCTAGCCATAATACAAACGCAAGGGTAATTACATCCATGCTGAGAAAGATTCAGGAATGTTAGTAAGTTCATTTGAGTGAGTCGTTTGGGCCACACTTGATAGAGTATATTCCAGGAAGGCATTTACTATAAATGGTAAATTAGATGTTCTTGTCTGATTAATTACATTTGAACTCTGTGAATCACTCATGCTGCTTATTGGTATTATTAGATGCACTTTTAAGTTATATAAGTATTACATATCTTTTCTGGTGATCAATATTTTATCAATTCCTCTGTCTTTATACTAAGTCTGAGTCATAAACTCAGTATGAATTTGCCAAGAGATTGGCAAACTATTTGTACATATGCTTTTCTTTCAAATAATCAGGACTTCCAATGGCCACAATCATTGATTCTAAAGAAAATATTGGAGTAGGTAGATTGAATTTGCTAACAATTTCCCAATTGGTTTTGATAAACCGGAACGTCCCTACCATCACCCCTTGTAGGAAATCACTGGTGTAATGTACGATATTAACATCTGCACCGATTACTCTTACAGGTGGAGCAATCCAAAGTTTTAATCAAAGAAGGTGGTGTTCAGTTGCTGCTGACAATAGTTGATACCCCAGGATTTGGAGATGCAGTGGATAACAGTAATTGGTAAGAAGGGTTTGTCCTCATGCTTTCCAGTGCATTTGAGGTACTGGGGTGGTTAAACTTTTTCTTAACATTTTAAAACTTCTCATCTTAGCAATACCAAACTTCAAGTAACACGACTTGTGTTGTATACCAACTTTGCCATTTATTTGGCAAAGTTGTTGAACTTTGTTGAACCCATTTACTTTTCTATAAAATGGAGATAATACCTATCATAAAATTTTTTAAAGACATATTCTAAAGTAAATAGCTAGATAGAATTCTCATTTATGGTAAGATATTTAAAACTGTTCACTTTAATTTTATCCATTTGTATAAATTCTATTTCAAACCTAATTTAAACCTGATTTTTAGACCATCAGTTTTTCTGTAAGTCCTAAGTAAAGAACTATGAAATTTTAGTCTGAAGCAATTATTTAAATATTTTCTAAATAATACTTTTGTTTTTGTTTGAATTCACATTGTTTTTGAGGTAATTTTCTGTCAACTCTTAGTACTCCTAAGTTCGTCATGAAGTTTTTATTTAATCTCTCATTTGAAATTTAAAGTGGAATATAATCATCTTCATATTATGAAGTGTTGTTGGTATACTTATCAGTGGAAATAATATGTTAATAATTTAGCTGTGTTTTGACAATAATTTTCTTTTTGGAAATTTTTGAAATAATGACTAAAGATTTATTCAACATAATTTATATTTTTGAATCTTTAGAATAACTTGACACATCTTCCACTGGTAAATTTGTTTTGCCTATTTGAAAATATTGATTATTGTCTTTTAATAGTCATCAGTTCATTTATATGTAGAATTGCAACTTAATTGTTTTGTTTATTTGCATTCTATAGCTGGCAGCCTGTTATCGACTACATCGATAGTAAATTTGAGGACTACCTAAATGCAGAATCTCGAGTGAACAGACGCCAGATGCCTGATAATAGGGTGCAGTGTTGTTTATACTTCATTGCTCCTTCAGGACATGGGTCAGTACCTTGATATTTCTGATTCTCTTTTTTGTTGTTGCTTACTGTTACCTTTGTGTATATATTTTAGTAATCTTTCAGTTGGTGAAGTACATATGCCTATTAAGTACCAAATTTTATATAGAAATGCCTGAGTTGAAAAGCCTTTTTAAGTCCTATATAATCTAATGGTGATTTTACTCCTTAGTTCTTCATTCATAAGGATTTTCCCTGCTTCATGGAAATAAACAGTTGTTGCCACCATGGTTTGAGGTCTCGGTGTGGCAAATTGACCACTTTCCCACTAATTGAACTTACCAAATAAAGAGCACCAGCCATACCAGTTAGACATATTCAAAATAAATCCAAAGATGCTATTTATTATAAGTCTCATAAGAGATGGTTATCAAAACACTTGCATGCAGTGTTGTCTTGTGTCATTTCTTTCTACAGTAAATCTGTTTGGCTTCTGTTCACCTTAGCTATAATAGACGTGCTGTTTAGGTATCATATTGTCAGTACTAACCCTTTGTTTACTAGGACTTAAGACCTAAGAATCTAGACATTAATTTGTTCTGATCGTTCTGTTTGTTATAGTTAGCCTGTACTCCTTTTTAGTGTTCTCTGTACTTCCCTGTCGTTTTGAGTACATACATGTGTCATTGACAACTGCAGATTTTTCTAATTATTCTTCCTCAGTCTTTTCCTTTGGGTAAGTAACTCAGCATACATAATTCAGCCACTTGATGATTGTAACTCTACCATCTCTCCCCCAAAAGAACTGTAGTAGCATCAGGCTAAATAGCATTAAGTCATCTGACACTCACATTACAGTAGTGTAAACCAGTTCTTTCAAGTATACCTTTCTCTTCTGTTTTTGGCTTCTTTCTCTCTCTTTTTATAGATAGGCCAGTGATCTTTATCACTCTAGATATAGAAGGGAGCCTTAATTATATATTTATATTTTTACACTGTCAGATTGGAGTGGGGTAAAAATGTTTCTTCTTTTATGTCTAATATTCTTCTACAGTTCTCAGAAGTCTACATATTTAAATGACTAAACTGACTGACTTAAAAGGCTCAAAAAAAGTAATCTTAAAAATACAACACACTGTATATCCATTTATGAGTATTTGTGTAGCTTCTTGAATTTATATTTTTAAATCATTAACTTGTTAGGGCCTTCTCCTGAAAGCCAGCAGAGTAAAATCTTAATCTACAGTTAAGTCAATAAAATTTGTCAGTTTATAACCAGTTTTATTATTTTAGATCTTCTGGATCCTCTCCAAGTTTAGTAATTCTCATGAAATCACATTCCTTCCATCCCCTTGGGGAAAATTTTATTTCTTAAATGTAATGGGAAATGAGAGGGTTTTTTTTTTTTTTTTTTTTGAGTTGGAGTTTTACTTTTGTTGTCCAGGCTGGAGTGCAATGGCACCATCTTGGTTCTCTGCAACTTCCCCCTCATGGGTTCAAGCAATTCTCCTGCCTCAGCCTCCCAAGTAGCTGGGATTACAGGCATGTGCCACCGCGCCCACCTAATTTTGTATTTTTAGTAGAGACAGGGTTTCTCCATGTTGGTCAGGCTGGTCTTGAACTCCCAACCTCAGGTAATCTGCCCACCTCTGCCTCCCAAAATGCTGGGATTACAGGCGTGAGCCACCATGCCTGGCCAAGAGGTTTTTTTAAAAGAAAAAAATTTTATATTATGCAAATGATGTGTAATGGCTTTGTGCCATTTCTTATTTGTCAGAAGGGGTAAGATGTTTAAAATTGCTGTTTCTTACATATTAAAATGTACCTTTGAACAATTTCTCAGCTTAACTACTTTTAGAAATGGACCAAAGTTTTGCCCATTGGTATGTGATGTTGTAGATTAAGTGAAAGAATATGACACTGAATTTTATGTATAGAGTTCCAGATACCCTACACTGCTCACTATAGACTAAAATTTCATGCAGTCTAATAAATGAATCGGAGCCTTTCCATCTTCTCTGGGTAGTCCCTAGGTTTCCTTTTTAGAGTTATTATAAATTGGTCCAATGGTGTACTTTTCAGTGCCTCCTACCTCCCTCTTTCAAGTATGAACTGCATACATGGCTAATTTATGATTTCAGCTATTATTGCTTCATGTGCATTGTTCATTATTTTGTAATTGTTATTAAAATTAAAAACTGACTTAGAACATGAATTTTAAAATGGCGTTTTATCCTCTAGTACTGATGACCACTTTTAGAGAAATTGGTGTCATTCAGTGAGTTTTAGGATTTTTTTACTTTAGAAATACATACATACATACAAACAAACAAACAAAAATTTATTTGCCCTGTAGTTGTTTATAGCTTGAAGACTTAGAGGTTAGTCTCTCTAGTATGGGTTTATCTTCTAGAAATGATAAAGGATTTTCTGTTGCTTAAAAACAAGGTTTAAAAAGTAATTTGTTGATGAAAAGACCACCCAATATAAAACTAAATGGACAGTGGAAAAAATTCAACCAGAATGTAATATACATGTGAACTAAATGTTTTCTGTTGCTGACGTTTTGTAGGCTTCTGAAATTTAATGGGATTTTTGCAAGGTCTACCTTTTTTTCTAAAGTTTAATTTTTAAACTGACTTAAATGTTCTGTGACCGTTTTGGTCATATTTAAGAAGTTGACTTCCCCAATTTCCTTGTCATGCTTTATTATTTTTTTCTTTTTTTCTTTTTTGTCATGTTTATTTTTAAATACCTTTCTTTTTAAAAGTTGGGATATTATAATAAATATTCAGCAAGTATTGTTTTGTGTTTAAATATACAATCTTGTTATTTGGATTTTAATACTTTACATTAAATGCCCTTAAGATTTATTAAAATTTTAGATGAATTGAACTCTGCTTTTTTGTCACTGGATTAAGCAAGCTTGTATCTGACATAACAGCTTAATAAGGCAATAGCAATTTAAATTTGTCACGAGTATAAATTGAAAAACTATAACAATTTAGAACTCTGAGATTGAATATTTCATGGCATTTATATTTAGTGCTTTATATAATGATTAATGAAAAGAAGCAAAACTTAAATTAATTTTCAAAGATAGATAGGTTCAGGCCAGATGCAGTGGCTTACACATGTAATCCCAATGCTTTGGGGACCGAAGCAGGAGGATTGCTTGAGGTCACAGACTAGGCAATATAGTAAGACCCTGTCTCTACCAAAAAAAAAAAAAAATAGCTGGGATTAGGTGCAGTGGCTCACGCCTGTAAAACTAGCACTTCGGGAGGCTTAGGTGGTTGGATCACCTGAGGTCAGGAGTTCGAAACCAGCCTTGCCAACATGGTGAAACCCCATCTCTACTAAAAATAAAATAAAAAATTAGTCAGGTGTTGGTGGCACGCGCCTGTAATCCCAGCTACTCTGGAGGCTGAGACAGGAGAATTGCTTGAACCCAGGAGGCGGAGGTTGCAGTGAGCTGACATTGTGCCACTGCACTCCAGACTAGGCAACAAGAGCAAAACTCCCTCTCAGAAAAAAAAAAAGAAAGAAAGAAAATTAGTCATGGGGGTGCACTCCTGTAGACCTGGCTACTCTGGAGTTGAAGTGGAAGGACTGGAGGCTATGGTGAGCTATGACAACACCACTGTACTCCAGCGTGGGTGCCAGAGCAAGACCCTGTCAAAAAAGTAAATAAATAAAAATGGATAGGTTCTTTCAGTTAACACTAGTGAGGCAAGAACACAGTTTACAGATAATATAAACACTGTTATTCCATCCAAACTCTTTTTTTCATTGTGCTCCCTATTCTCTGAATGCCAGTGTCAAATTTCAAGGGATTTAAGACAAGGAGAATTAGAATAGGAGGCAGCTATCTTAATTCTCCATTTGCTTTCTCCCCCTCACCATCTCTGTCTTTCTGCCTGTCAGCTTTACCACCACAGTGAGGTATATACAGTAAACTTCGTTAGTAAAAAGGGCTCTTATTAGTCTCAGGGTCCTCATCCCCCCAATTTTAATATGTTATTTCTCTTTATTTTAAATGTCAATTCAGTTATTAGTCAATAAAATAACAGAATGAGACCTTTATTTTATTTTTCTCATGTTTTTATAAAAGTTCAGGAATACCACTTTAGAATGGTAGTCCTTTGCAAACGAAGATATTTCTGGTATCTTCATTTATTCTTGTAAAACATGAAATTTTAGTCCACAGTATAGTCTAGATTTGAGAATTTTGGTTTTCATTTGGAATTACCAAACAGCATAAGGAGAATCACTGCAGCTTGCCTTTTTTTTTTTTTTTTCGTCGACCAATATTTGGGTACCTTCTCAAGTGCCAGATACCATGCTAGTGCTGAGGATACAGATGAATGAGATAAGGCCCTCACTGTAGAATGTATTTCAGTGAGAAGATGGGAGAAACAAATAGAGGACAGGGTTACACTTGGGACAAGGTTACATAAACCCATCCTAAATTGAAGATACGTTTAATACCCCTTGCCAATTAAACATCATAGCTTAGCCTACAGTTGGGCAAATAAAATCATCTAACATAAAGCCTATTTTGTAATAATGTATTGCATATCTCATGTAATTTATTAAATACTGTACTGAAAGTGAAAAACAGAATGGTTTTACAGTTTCTATTCAATGTGTATTGCTTGCACACCTTCAAAAAGTTGAAAAATTGTTAAGTGGAACCATAAATAGTGATGAACCATCTGTATGCAGGCAGGCAATTACTGTATAGCACATTAAGTGTTGTGACCACATCGAAATATGCCTAGTCTTAGGTTAGAGAACAATCGATTCCCAGTGGAAATTGGATTGTGAGCCAGTGCCCTAAAGGATGAATAGGAATTAGCCAGGCTAAGGAGGATGAGAATGGTGTTGCAGCCAAGGTAGTAAGTAGCCTGTGGCCACATGTCAAAGTATGGTGCTTTCAAGGAATTGTAAGAAGTGCAAAATGGCACATTGGAAGTAGGAGGCAAAAGAAAAGCCAGGAATGCTAAGAGATGAGGTCAGCTGGAGAATCTATGTCTTCACAAGCCTTGTAGGCCATACTAGTTAAGGAATCTGACCTTCAATAAAATTTTTGTTCAAGGTATAACTCAGTAAGATTTGGATTTAGAAGGACTGCTCTGACATCAGTATGGATGGTTTGTATTATAGTTATTCATTCCAAAGGTCTTGGTGGCCTAAAGTACGGGAAATGGAGATATACATACATATACACATCTACTCATATATATATATGGGAAGAGGACTAGAGAGGGGAGGAATCGTAGGTTTCAGTTGAGTAATTGGGTAGATTGTAGTGCCATTCACTGAGATAGGAAGCATAGAAGAAGGAAAATGGGAGTTCAGATGAGCTTTTGATTTAAAGGTGCCCATGGAACACCTGGGTAACATATCCACTGGGTAAACACAAATCTGGAACTTAACATTGAGGTCTGGGCTGTGTATCAATATTTGGGAATCACTTGACCAATTGAAGATAATTGAAATTTATTATAGTCATGATAATTGTACTGAATGTAGAGTAAGAAGAGAAGGCCTGGTAAGGAATTTAAAGAATGTTCCTCTTAAGGGACTAGCTTACTAAGGGAATCTTGAAAAATATCTTAAGGAAGAAGAGCTTGTGAGAGAATAAGTAATGGTAAGTATTACGGTGGAAGTATTTAGTCACCTTCTTGAAAGTAAGTATAGGGCAAACTGGAGGCAGCAGCCAGACTGTAACCAATAAAAGGGATGTTGAAGATTCTCTTGTGAGCATCTTGTTGGAGAAAGAGAGTTGGTAGCAAGAACTGAATGTGGAGTTGAAGGAGGACTACCATTTTTTCATTTTTAAAAAATTCTCCAGACTGGGGAACCTGGCTGTCTACAAAAAATACAACAATTAGGCAGGCATGGTTGTGTGTACCTATAGTCCCAGCTACTCAAGAGGCTAAGGTGGGAGAATCTTCTGAGCCTGGGAGGTGGGTTGCAGGGAACTGAGATTTCACCACTACATTCCAGCTGGAATTTATTAAGACCCTGTCTTAAATAAATTAAATAAATAAATAATACGATTTAAAAACTTTAAGTAAAGAGATAATTCTAGGAAATTCTATTAGGAGCCTCTCTGGTTTTTCCAATTCCTCTTTAGGGCCAAAATCCCGTGACCAGGGTTCAAGGGCAGGAGTCAAAGCCTTAGCCACTCCAATGCTTCTTGAAGTCCTGTTCTACCTAACTTTTGCTGGCCCAATACATCTTCAGAGTGTTTCTGATAAGTAAGTAAAGTAGTTACGTTGTATTTAATTTAGTATTGGGGATGTGAAGAATCTGTTCTTCCAAACTGATCAATTCACTCATATTAAATACTATGTATTTCAGACTTAAACCATTGGATATTGAGTTTATGAAGCGTTTGCACGAAAAAGTGAATATCATCCCACTTATTGCCAAAGCAGACACACTCACACCAGAGGAATGCCAACAGTTTAAAAAACAGGTGAGTAGGATGTGTTAATGCAGGTTTCTTATACCCTTCTCATAATTTGCAGTTTTTACTATTTTTAATATAATGTGTTGCAATCCATTCCTCTTTTTTACTGTATTGTCATGTATACGGTATTAAAAATAACTCTTGAATCTTCTGCCTTAGTTTTTCCCTTAGACCCATTATCATAGTATCCTTATCCTTTGCCAGTTTTTAAAATATGGCTGTTTTAAGTGTTATTTAATAACACCTCCACACAAACAATTTCTCCCCATACTCTTTGGAATTATGTTCTTAGAATGAATTCTCAGGAAGAGGATTATTCTTTCAAAGGCTCTGATTGTTTTTATGGGTCTTTAACTCCTCACTCCCTACTTTCACTATGACTTAGCCAGCATTGTTTTTTTTTTACTTTGAAAACTTTTTTGGAATGAAGTGGTACCTAGTCATTTCTTTTATTTTCCAGAAAGGCTGAACATTTTAAAAACAGAGTTTTTTCTTTTCCCCTTTTTGTGAACATCTGCTCAAGTCGTGTGTCTTTTTGACCAGTAGTACTTGGTTGGTATTGCCCGTGTTGTTTGATATGAGTTCTTTTTATTCTGGGTATTTAGTTCTCTCTCATTTTCACAATATTTTTTCTGTTTCCTCTTTTGCTGCTTATATCCTAATTTTGTTTTCAGTGTACTTTATGGGATATTTATAGTTTATGTTTCAAACCCATGACCCTAAAAGTCTCATGCTGTATGACTGAACTAGCTGGAAGACCACTAAACTGTTTTTCTAGACTCAAGTCTAGTTGTCTTAATAATATTGAGTTACACAGTCACACATATTTCTAATTTAATTGTGTTTGGCTAGATATGACATTTTATGAAATGTAGGGTCAATTCTGGACCCTTTTTCTATTCCAGTAGTCTTTATATTCAGCCAGTGGTATATTGTTTAAACCACAGCAACTTTGTATACTACTTAAAATCAGATTATAATTATCTCTATTGTCCATATAGTCCTGTTTGTAACAAAATACTTTGTTTTTTCACCTTTTTCAATTTGAATTTCAGAATACCTTGAAACCTGTTATAAAAAGCCTAAGATTTTCTTTGAAGTTGTGCTAAATTCATATAAATTTTCAGGATGTTTCAGTACATTGTTTTTCCTGTATCTAGTATTTTTCTGTTGTATAGTTTCCCATTCCTATTTTTATTGCTATTTTAGCAATAAATATAATGTAATGTGCTATTTTTAAGTTTCAGATACTATCATAAAATACATTTCTTTTATTCTATATCTCAATTTGGATTTTTACTTATAACTTAAACAAGATTAATATGAAGTGGCCTCTTTCAAATGGGTCACATTCTAATGGTTGTACTCAGGACATTTTAATGTAAAACCTCTCACTAAAACCACTGCTTTTAGAGCTAGCTACTATTATTTGTTTTCCTCCTGATCATCTATTTGTATATAAAATTATATATACACACACACAGATACACATATATATAGAGTGTGTGTGTGTATGTGTGTGTGTGTGTGTGTGTATGTATGTACATACCCTAATTGTAAAAGATGTGTGGTCCTATTATTTTTTTCAGTGACAATTTTTTTGCTTCTGTTTGTCTCTGTCTTTGTCTTCTGTTTGCTTCTGTATGTCTCTGTTACATAAGCATGTAACACAGTTTGTTCAGGGTCCTTTTATAACTGCCATGAAAGTTGCACCAAAATATAAGTATAGGCAGGGAAGCTAGTTTTAGGTCTATTAGCCATTGGTTTATTATGGGTTCAAATAAGGATAGATAGTTGAAAATTATTTGGATGTCTATATTCTGTTTCAAATTTGGAGTGATTTTGGACATGATACTTTCATTTGAACTAGGTCATTTCTGATGTTATTAATAAGTTGTTTGTTTAGTTTTCTGCATTCTCCTTATTAATTCTTGAGCTTCGTAATTTCTAGGGTGTGTTTTCTCCCTGTGTCCTTCCCTAATCTTATACCTGCTGCTTCTCAGTTTGTGTGTATGCATATTAACATCTAAGGATTTTTCTGATGAATGCGCAGGGGCCAGTGCTGTCCTTAGTTTTACTTTACTTCTGCCAGATTCTACTAAAAATTTTTAGCCCTGTTTATTAAACTAAATGGGAACTTATATCTAAAGGAAGAATCTTAGTCATTGTAAATAAATGACCTAAAGTCATTGTTGTGGAAATCAGTAAGAGAAATCCCTTTCTGGAGTTTTACATCTTTTTTGAAACTCATTTGGTATAACTGTAACACTTCTGAAGTAATTGGATTTTGTGTTTATATATCAGCTTTACGGTTAAAAAAAAAAAAAGACCAGCATAGTACTTTGATTTTACATTACAACTTTGTATCATTAAAAATCAGTAAAGAATCTGGAACCAGGGACCCATATAGGAATCTAAGAAGCATGTAATAAACATAAGACTAATGTACTAATTATGTATGGTGCTCTTTTGCTGACTAATTCTTCTATTTTAGATAATGAAAGAAATCCAAGAACATAAAATTAAAATATATGAATTTCCAGAAACAGATGATGAAGAAGAAAATAAACTTGTTAAAAAGATAAAGGTAGGTTAATCCCTATAAATACACTAAAGTAATTTGGGGCCTTAAAAACATACTACCACATGCACAGGAAAGATCAAAAGTATCAGTGTTTTAAGTAGTTGGCATTACAAAATGCCTAGGGAGATTTAATGTTGAATCAGCTTTATAGTTAACTTTGAAGATTAGCTACTATATATAATAAGGAATTGTATAAACTACCAAGGCAACACGATCCTTATTTCAAATTGTTTTTAATTAACTGGCTTTCATATTATGTAATTTTTTTTCCTCTTAAAAAACAAGTGATGAGAAAGAAGAGAATTAATTTTAAGTTTTAATCAATACAAACTTTTTTTAAATACAAAAATGATGTATTTATTTTGTCTTTATAAAAACCAACTAAAATTACAGCTAGATAAGAGGAGTAAGTTCTAGCATTCTGTAGCATTGTAGGGTGGCTGTAGTTCCAGTAATTTAGTCTATATTTTCAAATAGTTAGAAGAGAGGATTATGAATATTCCCAATACAGAAAAATAAGTTAGGGTTGGTAAATATGCTAATTACTCTAATTTGATCATTACATATTTATATATAGGTATCAGAATATCATACTGTACACCCCATGAATATGTACAGTTATGTTTCAGTTAAAAATAACCAACTAAAAATTCACATCAGCATAATTTTCTGTATTTTAATGTATCATGGTTTTCTAAGTACTTTGCATCTAAAAATGGTATACTGAATAATAATGGCATTATGTAGGTAGATATCTTGGAATAGTGAAATACTTATACCTTGCCAATGAAGAATTTCTGCAGTTTTATAAAATAGCTACTTAGATATTTCCACGAGCCACAGAATTGCAAAACCTTGTATATGGATGAATACAAATCCAGTCACTTGGATTTGAAGCTCCAAAGTTAGAGCTTAGCAAATATACTATTCTCTGCTTAAGGTACTGTTATAGTTGGTTTGTGATTAGGTAGGCAGGCTAGTCACTAGCCTCCTTTTTTTTCCCCAAATGCCAATATATTTTTTTACCTTTTGTCTCCCAAGTATGGGAAAACTTTTTAATTGATTTTTAGTAAGTAATTTGACCAGTGTATGCTTGAATATTCTTAACTGTAAAGAGAAAATTTAATTTTATTTATTGTTTACCGTGGTGGTAATACCATGTGATGGCAATTTACTAAATATTTGTTAAATGGCCTAGAAAAATTAATGCAGAAACCATCAAAGTAATTTTTTTTTTTGCTAATCTGTTGAGTAATGTAACTTTTTTTATTCTTGAATTTGTGAGGACTACAGAGCTGTATTTGAACAAGAATACTTTGTTTTATAGGACCGTTTACCTCTTGCTGTGGTAGGTAGTAATACTATCATTGAAGTTAATGGCAAAAGGGTCAGAGGAAGGCAGTATCCTTGGGGTGTTGCTGAAGGTAAGGTTTTCTTCAGTGAATGACTTTCAATAAGATTTCAAAATTGTGATGAAAAATTTTTATTTATAGTAAGTAGTACAGTATGCATACTGCAATAATATATTCGAGATTTTCAAGGATAGCACTGATTCCAGGTTCTTGGAGTCTCGTTATCCTCTTAAGTACATTCATATTTTTTGAACCTGTATCCAACTAAGTCAAGCAAGTTATGTGTTAAGTCCTAAAGTTGTAATATAGGTTGAACATTCTTAAAGAGAAAATCCAGAATGTGAATTGCTCCAAAATCTAAAACGTTTTGAGCACTGACATTTTGAATTTTGGATTTTCAGATTAAGGATGTTCAACCGGTAAGTATAACACAGATCTTCCAAAATTCCAAAATGATTCTGGTCCCAAGCATTTCAAATAAGAGATACTCAACTTGCCCCATCCTGGCTGACATCCCGCCTCATCATTAAGTCTATTTCTATTTCCTTATTTGAAAACATACTTGGCCAGACATGGTGGCTCACGCCTGTAATCCTAGCACTTTGGGAGGCTGAGGTGGGTAGATCACGAGCTCAGGAGTTCGAGACCAGCTTGGCCAAGATGGTGAAACCCCATCTCTACTAAAAATACAAAAATTAGCCAGGAGTGGTGGTGGCACCTGTAATTCCAGCTACTTGGGAGGCTGAGGCAGTAGAATTGATTGAACCCAGAAGGGGGAGGTTGCAGTGAGCCAAGATCGCACCACTGCACTCTAGCCTGGGCGACAGAGCAAAGCTCCATCTCAAAAAAAAAGAAAACATAAATTAAAATTCAGGAGTTCTTTACTGGGGCCCAAAGTTTGCTCCCAGGAGATCTAATGAACCTTCTGGAATCAAATATTCTGGAGAAAAGGCCAGTCATTTTTATCGGAATGTCAGATGGGTCATGGACCTTCAAGAATGATTGAAAAATGTATACACCTAGTTAAAACAGTCACAGTCTGCTTTCCTCAATGCAAAAGTTGCCCTTTTTGACACTGTATATTTAGAGTAAAAAGCTTTCATTAGTAAAAGATCCTCTTTACTAGTTTTGTAAGGAGTTTTTTGTTTTGTTTTTAAATCTGCTATCTTAAATTATTAAGAGTTAAGTAAGGAGTTTTAAATTCCAATAAAATCTTAGTTATAACACCAAACCTCAGAAATCCTCTTGGCAATAGGTTTATTTTATTGATTTAATCTGATATTTAATCTTCTGTATTATAGTAAGCCAAAACCAAAATTGAGACATGATTGTTTTATTTGTTTGTTGCTATTATTTTTGAACTTTTTTTTTTTTTTTTTAAAGAGACAAGGTCTTGCTGTGTTGCCCAAGCTGGCCTCAAACTCCTGAGCTCAAGTGATCCTCCCATATCATGCTCCTCCCACATCACATCACTATAGGCACACACCACTGCCCCTGGTTTATTGTGAACAATTCTTTAATTTTTAGGATATTGTTTCAAGTTACTGTTCTTATTGACAGTTTTCCCACCAGTGACTGCTGTAACTTGTTCCCAGCTCTGTCATTCCCAGACAACCTTCAGTTGATGAGCTGAGGCTTTAGAACTTACATACCCCTTAAAAATATGCACTGGAGAAATTGATTTACGTCTCTGTTTTGTAATTTACCCCTTTACTCCCAAGTAATATTCCTATTTGTGATACATTCTTTTACATAAAAATAAAGAACCTTAAAGTTCTTGGCTCCCTTTTTCATTTTGGCTCCCTTAAGATTTTTTCTAAAGTGATTCTCCATTCACTCACACCACTGAATTTTTTAAATGTATTATAGAATAAATATATTTTCTACCAATAATGAGAAAATACATGATTTCCCCTTTCAAAATTTTTTCTGGAGAACGCATTTTGTTAGGTTTACATATCTATTTCTGAGGATGAAAGTACGAGGCAATAATATAGTACACTTCTCTGTCATTGAGTAGTAGGTTAGTGTTAAATCTCAAAAAAAAAAATTGATCTAAGCTGTTTTGCATTTCCCCTCATTGTTCCTGTGAAATATTTTTTGAAAAGACTAGGTTTAGTGAAATATAATATATGCGGTCTATTTTTTTCTTACAGTTGAAAATGGTGAACATTGTGATTTTACAATTTTAAGAAATATGTTGATAAGGTAAGTGCAGGCGATGATGGAAATAGCTTAAGATTTTCTTTCCCTAAATAAGAGTTGGACAGATTTACTTTTTGTCTTTATAAATGTAGCTAATTTGAATTTATATCTTCAGTCTAGCAATGAAGTAAGCACTACAAGTAGACAACTTAGATTCTTTCTCCAGTATTTTGAAGCTGTGAGCAAAAGCGACAAAATAATTTGTGTGTCTAGGGATACACAGGAAAATTCGTCACTTTATCATTATACTTTGTGTTGAGGTTTAATACTGAAATAACTATGGAAAGTGAAATAGAAGAGGCTCTTCTTTTTAATGTGAAAAACTTAGGAAAACTATATAAGGGAAGGCTTGTTTTGAGTCAAAAGGTAGAATTTGAATGTTAAAAGGTGCACAGCCTGGTAACTGGTGAGTAGGGCATTTTTTATGTAATGAAACATAGCGAACAAAACTAATTTTCCTACCAGGTGAGAAAAAAATTCCTAAATTGTGTCTTGCACACCTGCTGAAAGAGAAGGAAAGCCTATGGAAGCAGGACACTGAGGCCATCCTGATTAGAGGACCAGGACTTGAATTAGAAAAGCAGCATCAGAGAGGAAATCATGAAGAAAAAAAGTATAATAGGACTAGAGACATTAGTAGGTAAGGAAAAGAAAGGGCCTCAAAATGATCCTCAGTGTTTTCACGTTGAGACACGTTCTTTCCTCTCTGCGTCATTCCACTTTTCCCACTTCTGTGTCTTGCTTCCACATCCTTTGTAACCTCCAGTTTTAGATGTCTGTCTTAAGTTGATAGCTGTTCGTTTTCATACCTCTATACACTTTCCCAAAACATAAGAGTCTCTTTAGCTGTGTAAAGAAAGGTAGTAACATAAATATGGATAATAACTGGAAATCATGGAATAACAAGAATGTCATTCTCACAAGTGAGAAGTGAGGGGGAGAATTTAAAAGATTCAAACTGCTGCCTCAAGAAATACAATATATAGATGAGTGTGAATTTTGAAATTAAAGAAATTGGCATGTAATTGATTTTTTTTTTTCAAAGGAGCAGGTGTTTTTGGTAGGAACTACATGATAGGGTTAATTCAGCAGTTGGGGTTGCCAGGCCTCACTTAGTGGAAGAAGAGCAAATGCATGAGGTCATCCTCTGGGTTTTGAGAATCCAACACTTGAGGCTCTATTATAAACTATTTCCTTCCTCTTCCATTCGTAAGGTGTGACTTCAAAAGAAAATAATGTAATCTGCCAAGACAGTATATAGGTAGAGAATATTTAATAAATATTAATTACCATTGCATTCCTCTTGTTTTTAAATTTTCTGGTACTTGCCCAGTGCTTGACACTGTGGCATTCTATAACTTTTTCTTTTGTATTTTAAAAGTATACAAGCAATAATTGCCTGCATACCTGAAACACTGTAGAGGGAAAAGCTAATTACTGAGCCAGAGGCTACTTTGTTGAGATGGAGACTCACTCTGTTGCCCAGGATGGAGTGCAGTGGCGCAATCTTCGGCTCACTGCAACTTCCGCCTCGCAGGTTCAAGCAGTTCCCCTGCCTCAGCCTCCAGAGTAGCTAGGATTACAAGTGTGTGCCGCAACACCTGGCTAATTGTATTTTTAGTAGAGACAGGGTTTCCCCATGTTGGCCAGTCTGGTCTCAAACTCCTGACTTCTCAAGTGAGCCACCTGCCTCAGCCTCCCAAAGTGTTGGGATTACAGGCATAAACCACTGTGCCCGTGGCCAAGAGGCTAATTTGAATATTTGAAGGTTCATAGCCTGGCAGCTAGTGAGGGGCCTCCCTAGTATAAGCATTACAGAGCAAACTGACCATGACTGCAGGAAGATTTAATACATCAGAGCAGTAAGACTTATATGCCTAAAAATTCTAAAGTTATATTTATTAAAAAGATGTATACTTAATTTAGCTCATGTCTTTAAGACAAAGGCACCTAGTGGATATTTAATAAATACTTGAAGGAAATACAATACCAGTATTGCAGATGTCTGTAAATCCCAAGTAACTGAAATCTTGCAGGTCAAAGGTAGGAATAGTGATTGCTTCTAAGAAAGAGGCAAGTTCAAAGAAGTGTTTGCTAATTAAGAGAACTGATTTACTCCAAGGCAAACCAAGGAAGTCAATGGAAAGGAGGAAAACTATACAAATATTTTCAGGTGTGGGGATGGGTGTTTGAGAATTCAGATAGGGAAAGGAAACAAAAGGAGAACAAAGAGTTATGGTATCAGCAATGGGAAATGGAAGAGACAAATTTCTGAAACTGTGAGGAAAGCTGTATTGCTAATTACCAAATTATTTTGAGAATGGAGGAGTGGGTTGAATCGTAAAAGGATAAAGCATATTTAATTCAATGGAAATAAAGACTTTTATAACCTGAAAAAATCAGAATTATGTAGTCATATAGAAGACTTAAGTGATTTTAGTGAAAGGGAAAATCATTCATTATCTAAAATGTTGGGTGACACAAAAATAGCTTAACAATTAGTAAATTCACCTTACTTTGATTTTACATATTCATGCAAGCATTTCATGTAAGTATTCTTCCTTAGGACCTTTAATGATTTTTCAGTGATGCAGTTATGAATGTAATATATAATAATTAAAATTAGACTGGGTGCAGTGGCTCACACCTGTAATCCCAGAACTTTGGGAGGCCGAGGTGGGAGGATTGCTTGAGTTCAGGAGTTCAAGACTGGCCTGGGCAACGTGGCAAAACCTTGTCTCTACTAAAAATAGAAAAAATAGTTGGGCATGGTGGTGCATGCCTGCCTGTAGTCGAAGCTACTCAGGAGGCTGAGGCAGGAGGATGGTTTGAGCCTGAAAGGCAGAGGTTGTAGTGAGTCGAGATCATACCACCACACTCCATCTAGCCTGGCTGACAGAGCGAGACCCTGTATCCAAAAAAAAAAAAAAAAATTATATAAACCTTGTTTTATATTGGCATAAGTGTTTGTTATTATTCTCCACTTAGAGAAACTGGTAACAATAATTTATTCCAAAAAGTTTATTATATCTCAGCTTCAATCTTTAGTTACCAATTCTGTTAAAGTTCATGTTATCTGCTATCTGCAATGGGACACAAAAGGTAATGGCATGTGCCTTCTAAAGGGGAACTTAGAGTTGAAGAGGTATGATGTCACCTGTGACATATACTTGTAACAAAAATGAATGACAGCCAAGGAGAAAATGGTCATGGTTGGAATGCTTTGAGTCCAAAGCTGGGAAAAAGGTTTACAAAGCAGTTGAACTCTTTGATGAGAGATTGACAAATTAGCATGAACTGTTCAGTCTCAACCACCAGATATGCCAGAAGTAGGGAGCTGCCTACCTTGCTTGAAGTGGAGTGGTAGAGCTCTAGAGGTAACAGCTGTGGCTATAAGAAAACATGGATTTATCAAGGGACAGAGTCTGGGAGATGAGATTTTTTGGAAAACCCAAACTTAGGACTAAGGAGAGTGAACTAGCAGAGAATTGCATGGAAATGTCAGTACAAAATGAATCAGAGTGATTGAATATCACATTTTATTCACAAAGGGAGAGTTTCAAGAAGCTGGATTATGAAGTAACAGTAAAGGTTTTCTGGGTATAAGGAATGATAAAAAGTACAACAATACACCTTTTTTTTTTTTTGAGCTGGAGTCTCACTCTTGTCACCTATGATGGAGTGCAGTGCATGATTTTGGCTCACTGCAACCTCCATGTCCTGGGTTTAAGCAGTTCTCCTGCCTCAGTGTCCCAAGTAGCTGGGATTATGGGCATCCGCCACCACATCCAGCTAATTTTTGTATTTTTAGTAGAGATTGGGGTTCCACCATGTTGGCCAGGCTGGTCTCGAAATCCTGAGCTCTGGTAATCCATCCACCTTGGCCTCCCAAAGTGCCAGGATTACAGGTGTGAGCCACTGTGCCCTACCAACCATACACCTTTATGTTTGTCTCCCAGAAGGGAGCTTTAGTAAAGTGGTGAAGATGAATGACGGCAGATACAGGAAGTCTGATACGAATGGGCGATGAGGAGGACTGACAGATAGAGTATTTATATCCACAACACTACGCTGGTGAATAATACCCGTGCAGCAGCTGGGGGTATCTTTACCGTCTTGAATTATTAGATAATGATGACACCATCTCATATGTATTGTACATTCATCTCATATTGATTTTATATATGAGAGAAATATATATGATAGAAATGCTGTAAGCAAAAATTTGTTTAACCAAAATACCACATTCACTAGACAGTTTGAATAAACAAATTTACTCTAAAATTCCCTAGTTTGTAAACAATTCGATATGTAATCCAAAATGTATTTTATGTATTACTAAAGACTCACATATTACCTTAGAAATATTGCTAAAAGGAAGGCAGTTTCTATTAGACTTTGAGTTTCAGTAGTAGCTAATCCACACTCTTTTGTCTGATATTTAAATAGATACTATAAAGATGAATACTCTTTCATAGAAAGGTCATCCTTCAGAAACTGCTTTGAGGGATTTATGGGTCTTAAAATCTCATTTGGAATCTCAGTTAGCTCATTTTTTACTGGTCTACTTTGAGTGTAAATGAAAACAGGTGAATGCCTTTTGTTCATTTTAAATCTGAAATTTTTGTGTTAGTAAAATTTTGAATTTATATTAAAGCTTTTAAGCTTTCTTATCCCTAGCTATTAATAGAAGCAAACTCTTGCTGTTTATTTATGACAGAACACACATGCAGGACTTGAAAGATGTTACTAATAATGTTCACTATGAGAACTACAGAAGCAGAAAACTGGCGGCTGTGACTTACAATGGAGTTGATAACAACAAGAATAAGGGACAGCTGACTAAGTAAGTATATTTTTTCCTCCAAAATGGTCTTATTTCTGTGGTCAACAATCATATTGTTTCCTTTTCATTAAATTTCTACTGGCTACTCAGTAGAAAATTTGGATAATGTTCTCTATCCACAACAGTATAAATTTATATTGTTAAGGTTTGTTAATAGTAGAAGCATTTTTGAATGATGGAGTTTTTTTTCACTTACAGATTATGTGCAAACAAAGGACAGGCTTTAACAAAAGGAGTATTTAGATGAATTTGCTCTTGGTTACCTTCTGTATTCCTTTTCCAGGGAGTAAATTAGCTGGAGTTTGGGTTTCTTCTTTCGGTGGTAGAGTGGTGTAAGTGACTACCAATTATGTAGCTTTGCCCTATTGAGCTTATCTCAAGTTGTGGGTTCATGTTGGGATCGAAAAACGAGATGTATGAAGAAGCTGGTAACCATGTCTGTGCCCTGCTTTTTAAAACTTTGTCATTATTGAAGATCATAATTACGTCATACTTAACAATGGGGATACATTCTGAGAAATGTGTAGAGCCTTCTACACATCTAGGTTATGTGGTATAGCTATTGCTTGTAGGCTACAAACCTATATAGCATGTTACCCTACTATACTGTACTGTTACAGACAGTTCTAATGGTATTTGTGCGTCTAAACATAGAAAAGATGCAGTAAAAGTACAGTATAAAAGATTAAAAATGGTATACCTGTATAAGGAGCTTGGTGAATGGAGCCTGCAGGACTGGAAGTTGCTCTGGGTGAGTCAGTGAGTGAGCGGTGAGTGAATATGAAGACCTGGGACATTACTGTACACTACTGTGGACTATTTATTTTTTTATTTGTCTTCAATAATCTTATTTTGTTGTAGCTTTTAATTTTATAATCTAAATTAAAAAATTTTTGATTCTTTTGTAGTAACACTTAAAACACACATTGTAAAAATATACAAAATATTATCTTTATAATCTTTATAAGATTTTTCTATTATAAAAGTTCTTTTTTTCACTTAAAACTTTGTTGGTGTGTGTGAGAACGAAGACAGAAACTTACACATTAGCCTAGGCCTACTCAGGGTCAAGATCATCAAGATGCCACTGGGCAATAGGAATTTTTCAGTTCATATGGGCCACTATCATATATGCAGTCCTTTGTTGACTGAAAGGTCATTACGTAGTGCATAGCTGTATTACAAAACCATTGTAAATGATGTGCATTTGCAGGTAGGTGTTATCTGCCATTAGATGATAATCCTGAAGGATCAACTATATAAGTGAGAAAGACAAGTTCTCAAGGTAGCTATACTGTTTTCCATAGTGCTTAACATTCCTTATAATGGAATAGAAAAATGTCCCTTCTTAAATATTTAAAATACAAGATTCTGTTTGAGTAAGCTTCACTGTGAACAAAAGGAAGGCTTTTTATCTTTTTTTTAGCAAAATGCTTATTGAGCAACTTACAAAAATGTAAGGATCCATCATAATGAATATTGTTCATAAAATCCTAATTCACTTTAGACTCATTATCATTAACGATGAACTTTTTAACTAATTAAAAGAAACACATACACAAAGCTACTGATAATTGTGTATGTTAAAAGAAATACTACCAGTACATATTTTTTGTTAAATATATATTCAGTATTTTCTTTTAAACATTTGTTATGTCACAGACATAAAATTGTTTATTCCCATATCTCAAATATAAGCCTTTTTAAAGTAGTGCTATTGGATGCAGGTAAGGTAATTCAGAGAAAAATAGTAAACTTTACAATAGTGTTAATTTTTTTTTCTGCATATACAAAATTCTGTGTGGATAATGAGTTAAACTATATCCCAGGTGAAAACATAAAAAGTAGAAATCTACTAGAAATATATCTCTTAAAAAGAGGAATCATGACCATACTTTGCCTATTCAAATAAAAAAAGAAACGTTTGCATTGCTAAAAAGCAAATTGCCCAGGAGCTAGCATATTTTATTTTATGTTAATAATAAGTAGGAAAATAAATATTTTAGAAGATTAAGCCAACTGGAGAATGGCTGTAATTGGAATAGATACTTGATATGATTTGATAAATTTGTTACTACTTCATTGAATAACACATTCTGAATGTGAAAGAAATCACTTAGAAGTTTTAGCTATTGGTTGTACTACATTGTCTTGAAAATGTTAGCAATTTCAAAAAACATTTTTGTTTAATTTTTCTTTAAAAATCATTATTAACAGCTTAGGTGCTTTAGCTGATGTAAGGTGTTTTTCCTTATAGTACATATCCATGAATAACTGAAAAGAAAGACTGATGTTTAAGTGAAGTAATCAGGTGTGAGTCTAGGCTTCTTTTAATGTTCTTTTTGTATTGCTCTCATGCCACTCTCCATAGCAGTGTATCCTTTGACAGTGGTAGTGGAGTGAGGTTGAGAGTTGCAAGAATTTTGGAATGGAAGGTGAACCTATTGAAAATGTCTAGTTGTGATCTTAGGCAATGTATGCTTCACAAAGTGCTAATCTCACTTTGGTTTTAGACTATAAGCTAAACTTTTTTTTTGAGACAAGAGTCTCACCTGGTCGCCAGGCTAAGAGTGCAGTGGTGCAATCTTGGCTAACTGCAACCTTTGCCTCCTGGGTTCAAGCAGTTCTCCTGCCTCAGCCTCCCGAGTAGCTAGGATTACAGGCCTGCGCCACCACACTTGGCTAGTTTTTGTATTTTTAGTAGGGATAGGGTTTCACATGTTGGCCAGACTGGTCTCGAAATCCTGACCTTGTGATCTGCCCGCCTTGGTCTTCCAAAATGCCAGGATTACAGGTGTGAGCCACTGTGCCTTTCCTAAAAGAAGATTTTGAAATGTCATTACATGCTTCTCTGCAGTCTCTTATTTTCCCTCTAGAGTTATTTAAATAATAATTTAGGTGACAAAATTACCTGCTCCTTCCCAAGCATAAAGTAAAATAAACATTTTGTAGGTGAGTTATATAAGTAGGAATAGATATTTAATTCTGTCTGAATTCTAATTTACTATATTTACATTCACAGTTATATTGTTGGATAATCTTAAGTTGCTTAAATACACATACTTAATTAGCAATTTAAAAAATCATTTTTAGATGATTTCTAGAGTCTAAAAAAGATTTTTGGGTGTTAGGGGACAGTGGGAATTATATAGACTCCTTGAAAATCAAACAAAAGCTTTGGACCCTTTCACTGGTCGAATGCTGGCAAACACAAACACACATTTGGTATGCCATTTTGGGGCAGTCACTGACACTGTGTGTGTTCAAGATATCAGAGGTGTCTATATTAAAAACAAACACTTTCCATTAATATGAAGAATATATTATTAAGAAGGATTGCATCAACTTTTAACGAAAAAATGATATTTACACTTGAAAATGTATTTTAACTGACTACTTTTAAAATGCAGTTTCTTGTTCTAAATTAATATGTCTGGTTAGTTTCATTTTCAGAACTTTCAATTCATTGGTTAATTGGAAAAATATATGGCAAGTTTGTATGTAGAAGTAAGTTTTAGTGAAGAAATATCCTTGAGTTAAATAACATTTTATTCCAATTTACACAATTGCGAAAATAGATCATCTTAATCATAGCATTACATCACATTTTTGTTCTTCCTTTTTGTTAAGAAAAATCAGGCCAGCCGCAATGGCTCACACCTGTAATCCCAGCACTTTGGGAGGCCGAAGCAGGCAGATCACGTGGTCAGGAGTTCAAGACCAGCCTGGCCAACATGGTGAAACCCCGTCTCTACTAAAAATACAAAAATTAGCCAGGCATGCTGGAGGGCGCCTGTTTGTTATCCCAGCTACTTGGGAGGGCGAGGCAGGAGAATCACTTGAATCAGGGAGGTGGAGGTTGCAGTGAGCCGAGATTGTGCCACTTGACTCCAGCCTGGGCAACAAGAGCAAGACTCCATCTAAACAAACAAACAAACAAAAAAACTGGTAGCCAGTTTTCTGTCCTTTTTGTTTTGTTTTTAACATTTTCTTTCTAGCTCTCTTGCCTCCTTCCTTGATAGAAAAGAAAATTGCTATGATATTTAGCCTAATAAGGAGAACAGTCACCATAATGTGTGTGTGTCAAATCAGGGTTAAAATGACTAGCCTTAAAGTTATGGTTGAAATCCAGTCCTTTTTGTTTTTAAACCATGAGTTAATTCTTATTTTAAAATTAGTGTATAACAATAAAATTTACCCATTTAAAACATATGCCTCATTGGTCAAAGCCTATTTTTATGGAGGCACAATAAGCATACTTTCTTAAAAAAGTCAAAGAGGGGCCTGCCTCATTTCATTTGTCCCAGGGTACTGAATAATTTTCAGAGGTCCTCATAGCAAAGAGCCCACTTAGCTTTCTGCTCCTGGGCTGAAAGCACTAGGTACTCTGGCATTCTTTCTATCTCTGTAAGTGTATTAGCCTTACCTTAAAGCCCACCTGTAAATGTATCTCAGTGTGAAAATTTTGAACACAGTTGTACAAAGAGATTTGAGTTCATGAACTTTAACGTCAACAGAGTGAACAATTTTTGTATTTAACTCTGCTTATATCTATTTTTTGACATTGAAAAATAATTATTAACAAAATATTTGCCCCTGCTTATCTCTAAAGTATGTGTGTGTGTTTTAAATCACTGAATATCTTTAAAACTTAAGACAGTGAAATCTTTGAGTTAAGTGGAAAGAATTTTCGAGAGCATTGAAGGTATCATAAGGGGCCTAGAAATATTCTGTGTACCTAAGTAGTGCTCTAGGTATTGACTAGGAGTTGTTTCCAGCATATTGGTTCAGTTACCAAAATTAGTTATATTACTCTCCATTTTTGTGGTGTCAGTAGCTGTCTTAAATGAGATTGTAACACTTGAAATTTTAGTAAAACTAAATACTCTACATGTTAACTTCATTACTCATTTTCTGTTTTTCATGTTAAAATTTTGTTTAAAGAACAAAATTAAATGATTTTCTTCTAATGTTTTATTCTGTTAAATGTATTTTGGAAATTTTTTTCCCATTTTCCTTCTACAGTTTATTTGTTATGTCATCATCCTTAGATTTGATATGCAGTAGGTTTAGAGAACATCTTTGTTTTTTAGATTTTTTCTATAATCAAGTTTTATATATGAAATATGGAAAGATGTTCTAGGTTATGAATATATTAATAATGGCATACATACATATATAGCATCTCATTGGTTTTTATCAGCGGTTTCATAGTTCTGTATTATAATTTTTATTCACAGACATTTAATGATTACCTTTAATATTAATGACAGGAGCCCTCTGGCACAAATGGAAGAAGAAAGAAGGGAGCATGTAGCTAAGATGAAGAAGATGGAGATGGAGATGGAGCAGGTGTTTGAGATGAAGGTCAAAGAAAAAGTTCAGAAACTGAAGGACTCTGAAGCCGAGGTAATCAGTCTGACATTCCGTCTATTAGACATTGTGTTCCTTTTTAAATAGTGTTTTCAGTAAAATTTATAGATATTATAACCTTTTTATACATATTTTTTCAAAATTAATACCCTAGCATAACAAAATGGAGAAAGATAATGTATACTTTAATATGTAAGTGCTTGGGCATAGAATATTAGATAGGACAGCATAATAGAATACTTAATGGACTATTAAAGTTATAATGAACAAGTTTGAGTTGTGAAAAATAAAATTATAAGCCATTCCAAACAGTGGCATAACAACACTAAAGATGAGCGTCGAGGGCGGATATATGCATAAAAACCAGTGTGAGGATAATACTAATTGGCCAGACTTAATTGTATATGAATAAAAAAGAGGGAAATAACCTTTATTGAACTAAAGGTATGCCTGGATAAATTACACATAGTTAAAGGAGAGAAAATTAGTTAACATGAGATTTTTGTTAACAGGTTGGGCCTTATTTATAATGTAGTGTCAAGGTAATTCCTAGTGTTACAACATTGGGCCAGGGTAATGACAAAACACCCCAGCAGACATATCTACTGTCTTGAAACCTTTCTAGATGTTGAGTTATACATTGAGTTTCTATTAATCAAAAAGACCTTGGAGACATTTCCTTCAACAGGTGGCAAGAAAGAAAAGGTGGAGGAAAAGATAAACTTAACCTAAGAATCCATAGAGCAGTTAGTTTGATAGATGTTTGAGAATGGTAGAAAAAAACTATGGGTAAACTCAAAATAAATCAGTGATTTCAGTATGAAGTTTTCTCAACATAAATTTGTTATAATTAAATTATAGGCAGGGTGTGGTGGCCCATGCCTGTAATGCCAACACTTTAAGAGGCTGAGGCAGGTATCACTTGCGGTCAGGAGTTTGAGATCAGTCTGGCCAATATGGTGAAATCCCGTCTCTACTAAAAATACAAAAATTAGCTGGGTGTGGTGGTGTGTGCCTGTAATCTCAGCTACTTGGGAGGCTCTGGCAGGAGAATCACTTGAACCTGGGAGGCAGAGGTTGCAGTGAGCTGAGATCATGTCACTGCACTCCAGCCTGGGTGACAGATGGAGACTTTGTCTCAAAAAATAAACAAAACCCATAAAACAATAAGTTCTTTTTAAATATGCGAGATGAAGGCCAGGTGTGGTAATTCACCTCTGTAATCCCAGCAGTTTGGGAGGCTAAAGCAGAAGGATTGCTTGAGTCCAGGAGTTTGAGACCAGCCTGGGCAACATGGCAAGCAAGACCCAGTCTCTACAAAATATTAAGAAAAAAAAAAAAAAAAAAAAAAGCTGGGCACCTTGGCATGCGCATATGGTCCCAGCTACTTAGGAGTTTGAGGCAGAGGGTCACTTGAGCCTGAGAGATCGAGGCTGTAGTAAGCCATGATTGTGCCACTGCACCCCAGCCTGGGTGACAGAGCTAGACCTTGCTCAAAATTCTATATATATATATATGACAGTAATGTAAAATATTTTTACAATAATTGTCAATGATAAAAATTTAGAAAGATCCCTGTTTTATGTGGCTTCACTAATACAATATTTGGATCTAAGTATATTAAGAGATTCAGATCTCTTCTGTTACATTCTTACAGTTGATTTTATTGCTTTTGTAAGTACTGCATAAAATGCAGAAACTTTTTGATTAAAAGCATAACAAAAGTACTCTAATCCATTGAGTAAACAATGCATGGCATAAGAAAGTGTTATATAATTTCAAGGAAATGTTTTCATTCTACTACATTACTGGGCTTTTCTTATAATTTCTTATTAAAATCTTTCACTGTTGTTAGATTTATTGTGAGTTTAATTTAGCGGGGGTATGGAATAATTCCTCCTGGTTGGAGACTGCTGAGTACTAACGGACTAGCATCCCTGGCACTGCCACCCTATCATTGGGCAAACCAAAATGTTTATGCACACACACCCCCAATCAAGAATTACTGTCTTAGCTGTTGCTATTATGTTATAAATGAATAATTAATGTTCTTAACATGACATTTCGGAGATTAAGTTCAGCCTGTTGTTAAATAGATGCATTGAATCTCTGCCTCTTCAGTAATTCACATACAATCGGGAAAGTCCGTTATCCAAAGGGGGGAAAACAGGAATAATCAGGAATCTACTGCATTATCTCCACACTCAGATTCCATTGAGAATCTAAAAGTTTAACTTATATTTGAGGCTGATGTATTTTAGGACCTGTTGCTAAGAGTAAATATTATAAACAAGTCATTGTGAACCTCAGGAATTTTCATGATTACTGTGAAGGGTGAAGATGGTTTTGAAGAACTACTCTTTGAAGGATGGAATGTTAACATTTAAAGGACCTGTGAAGAGCTCTGGGCCAAGTTCCCACTAATACTCTAAGCCATTACAGAATTAGGCATGCCCATTCTAGATTCTTTGCCTTTTATGAAACCACATTCAGAGTGTATTTACCAACATCCCTGTGGCAATGAGTTTGCAAATCATCATGTATATGATACATGATATATATTATGTAAATATGATACATGTAAATACATAAATAGGTAAATAAAGAAACTTTTAGCTCTGTTTAATACAGTTTCTCCTTAAATCCATTGTGCTGGAAATATTTGTTTGGGGTACAGCTACTAATACCTACCAGCACAGTACATCAGCCAAAGCACAAAGCATCTTTCATGTATTATGTCGCCTAGTGCACACCCACAGCCCTGTAAGGTAGATATTATTGCCCATCTCCCCTTTAAATGAAAAGAAGGATAAATTGGTAAGCCAGCATTTGAACCCAGTTAATTTTTAAGTCACTATGCTTATCACAACTTCAGAATGGAAAAATCTCTGAAAACTGCAAAACCTAACATGAACTAAGTTTTAATCCTACATATTGTGAATATTTATATATTTTACTGAAAAAAAAAAAAAATAAAAAGTAATGTATTTGATTCCCTTGTTGCCCCAGATAGCCCAGGAGGTATTTTATAAATACAGTAAATACTCCTTTCTAAGCAATGTTGTCTTTTTAATAACTGAAAAAATTTTGAACTTTGAAAGGCATCTGACCCATAGGTTTCTTAAAAATGAGATTGTGACCTATACCTTTATCTACATGCAATTAACACAAAAGATAATTACTTACATGTAACAAATGTAAGTGAAAGCATGATGAACACTGTAACCCTACCACCTGGCTTTAAAAAATAGAACGTTATCAACTCATTTGAAGACCCTGTGTGCTTGTCCCAAGGGCTCTCTTATACCCAAAGTAACTACTGTTCTGAATTGTGTATATGTGATGCCCTTGCATTAAAATAAAATAACTAGAGACATTCTCTTATGTTCCTGCCTTCTGACATTTTCTTAGTAACTTGTCTGCTGTCATCAGAAAGATTTCATCTCAGATTTAACTCATGGTTGCTTAAATGTGTCTTAGGTGATTTTGTTTTGTAGGAATTGCATGAAATAATTGCAATAGGAATAAATCTGAAGTCACTTTGGGCTTGCAGAAAAGAAAAATTATATGCAAAATTATATTATAATCCAAATTCAAGATGTTAACTCACCAATGTAGTAAAATATTTAACAGAACATAATTCCTGGACAACTGAAGGTTTTGAATAGTTCTTGGGTATTTGGCATAGTAGGATTTAATCTGATTTTTAAAATGTGTTGACTTGTTTCAGAAATGGACTGACTTGTGCCTGAAATTATTTATCTAATCATCTCCTGGACTTAAAGCTCTTTGTTTCTGCAGTTACTTTGCATGAGTGTTTCCCACCTCTCAGTTAGCATTCTTTACAGCATCAATACTCAGCTGAGTATTAGAATACTCCTCATTAGAATCCCTGTAACTTGTTGAAAACCCACATTTCTAGACACCTAACACCCAGATATTCTAATTCGGTACATCTGAGTGAGGTCCAGGATTCAATATTTTTAACAGACATCCCAGGTGATCTGCATGAAGACCAGTGTCTGAGAACCACAGCCTACAAGAATTCAGAGTACTTCACTGGCATCTTTGAGCTTGTAGGGTCCTAAACTACCCGCTTGCTTTTCATTTGTCTCATCTTTCTAAAGTTGGAATTAGGAGGCTTATTCAAGTCCTGGTTCTTCCACTTTATGGCTAGCAATCTTGGGCAAGCCAGTTATACTCTGCACCTGTTTCCTCATCTGTACAATGAGAACAGTGGTGCCTTCACTGCCCAGCTTCCAACATACTTGTGATTAAAGAAAAATGAAATAAGATAGTAATTTTCATTACAAAGCACTACACTGTTAAGGTCGTTGCTTTTTTCCCCCCGTTTCCCAAGATTATTGTCTTAGGTCACTGGCCTTTTGGGTGGCAGGTCCTAAAGTAGGAAGAGTCCTTGACAGTGCTTTCCAGGCAGTACTCTGAATTTACAACGGACTCTTCAGTGCTCATACTCAGTTACTGTTAGGATGTCTGGATGAAACATACTTCTGCTCCTGATTTCTTAGTTTTGTTTCATATATTGTGCTATGATTTAGCTCCAGCGGCGCCATGAGCAAATGAAAAAGAATTTGGAAGCACAGCACAAAGAATTAGAGGAAAAACGTCGTCAGTTTGAGGATGAGAAAGCAAACTGGGAAGCTCAACAGCGTATTTTAGAACAACAGAACTCTTCAAGGTAACTAACTAATAGCAGGTTACTAAGAAATGTGTATATTAATGTTTTAAAGAACTGTTTTCCTACTTAATTAAAAAACATTAGAATAACACTTAAAAAGTCACCACTCATTATCATGCATTCCAAACACAATGGTTTTTATGGATAAATGTTTTGATGTGGATGGATACAGTCTGTGTATCATAGCAGTATTTTTTCAGTGCATTTTCTATGACTTAGTAATTATGATTTAGCAACTTTATGACATTCTCCCCCGTTAACTCACCATAATTGGATTTCTTGTCTCCGCCCTCCAATTGTTGGACATAAGGGTTGTTTTCAATTTTTGGCACACAAAGGGAACATTGCTTCAAATCTATTACATATTTAGGGGTATGTTTTAATTGTATTGAGTTATGTTCTTAGGATAAAATTCTTAAGACAAAATGTTAGATATTTAATTTCCAATACAGCTAATCAGTTACTTTCTTTTAATTTGTATAAAAATTCAATAATATTTGTACCTTGGTTTTCTTTTCCTTAAGAGTTTCATTCAAAACTGAAAAGTGGCATTCCTATAAGGATTCTATAATTTATCCTCACTACCAAACAGTTTTAGATTAGACATTTGTTCTACTACACTATCCTACTATTAACATTTTCCCCAAAGAAGAAAATAGATTTGTGAAAACAGTCGCACTTCAGAATGCACATGACAGTGGGAAAAGAACACCCTGTTTGATGCCAGTTGATAGTTTTCAGTTTGTGCTGTTTCATTTGGGAGGAATTGCGCTTGTATATTAAAAGGGAGTTTTGCCATATTTCTTACTGCTTATCCTGGAATTCTGTCTAATATTCGATGGTCTAAGAAAACACTATTACAGATTAACATTGTCTCAGCTGTTTACTTCTAACTTCTGTGACTTTTTAAATGAAAAAGTAGCATCTGAAAAATCCAGCATAGTTGTAATTGGATTAGCTATTGTTATGTGTCTATGTTTATAAAATGGTTACTCATCTTGATTATTTTCCTTTAATCCTTTAGAACCTTGGAAAAGAACAAGAAGAAAGGGAAGATCTTTTAAACTCTCTATTGACCACCAGTTATGTATTAGTTGCCAGTATGCCAGCTTGGACATCAGTGTTTGTTGGATCCGTTTGACCAATTTGCACCAGTTTTATCCATAATGATGGATTTAACAGCATGACAAAAATTATTATTTTTTGTTGTTGTTCTTGATGGAGATTAAGATGCCTTGAATTGTCTAGGGTGTTGTGTACTTAGTAACAGCTCTAAGTACCTTTCCTACATTTTCTTTTTCTTTTTTTATTAAACAGATATCTTCAGTTTAATGCAAGAGAACATTTTACTGTTGTACAGTCATGTTCTGGTGGTTTGATTGTTTACAGGATATTCCAAAATAAAAGGACTCTGGAAGGTTTTCAGTGAGGATGAATTGCCATAATATGATGCAAACTATGCTTCTCTATGATAATTATAATACAAAGGTTCCATTCAGTGCAGCATATACAATAATGTAATTTAGTCTAACACAGTTGACCCTATTTTTTGACACTTCCATTGTTTAAAAATACACATGGAAAAAAAAACCCTATATGCTTACAGTGCACCTAGAGCTTTTTTTTATAACAACCTCTTTTTGTTTGTTTGTTTTGGATTCTTTAAATATATATTATTCTCATTTAGTGCCCTCTTTAGCCAGAATCTCATTACTGCTTCATTTTTGTAATAAACATTTAATTTAGATATTTTCCATATATTGGCCCTGCTAAAATAGAATATAGCATCTTTCATATGGTAGGAACCAACAAGGAAACTTTCCTTTAACTCCCTTTTTACACTTTATGGTAAGTAGCAGGGGGAAAAATGCATTTATAGATCATTTCTAGGCAAAATTGTGAAGCTAATGACCAACCTGTTTCTACCTATATGCAGTCTCTTTATTTTACTAGAAATGGGAATCATGGCCTCTTGAAGAGAAAAAAGTCACCATTTTGCATTTAGCTGTATTCATATATTGCATTCTGTATTTTTTGTTTGTATTGTAAAAAATTCACATAATAAATGATGTTGTGATGTAACAGAGTGTGGGGTCTTAAATACTCTACAGTTGATGTACCAGAGTAGACTGTGTTTGGGAAGAAACTTTTCAGCTTGAACCTGCCTCCTCTGTCATGACATCTCTTACATGCTTGTCTCATTTAGAACGTGTATGTGCTGATTTTCTAATTTAAGAGATACCATATCTCACTATTCATTTCTGTCTCTTATTTGTATGCTTATTTTTCTGAGAACATTTTTTTTTCCAGTCAGGGTCTTGCTCTGTTGCCCAGGTGGAGTGCAGTGGCACAAAATATGACTCATGCAGCCTCAATCCCCTGGGCTCAAGCAGTCCCCGAGTAGCCCCCGAGTAGCTGGAACTACAGGCATGCACCGCCATGCCTGGCTAATTTTTGTATTTTTTTGTAGAGACGGAGTTTCATTATGTTGCCCATGCTGATCTCAAACTACTAAACCCAGGTGATCCACCCACCTCAGCCTCCCAAAGTTCTGGGATTACAGGCTGAGAACAGATTCTAAATTCAGCTTAGGTGTTTTCTCAAGGTCAAATGATACAGATTTTAACATAGTGGATAATTTCAGTGTAATTAGTGTAGCCCAGTTTATTATTTTGCAAATGTTTTACCCTGTCTACTTTTTGAAAAATTAATGACCTAAGCAGGCAGACTAATTTGTAAGTCAATAGCAGAGACTGTTGTTGTTTTGGTGTTTTTATTTCAGTTTTTGTGTTGAGAGATTGGGTTAACACCTCTAGCCAAAAATGTTTGGTTTTAGGGAGGTTAAGAACAACCTACTGAATTTGGAGAATGCAAAGATAAAAACTTATATAGACTGCCTGCCTAACTGGTGAAGTGCTACTGCTTCTGTGAAACATTTCAAAATTCTGCGTATTATCATAAATTTGTAGGATAAATTCATTATTCTACCATCCTAATGAGAACTTTCAGAAGTCTGTATCCATGGCATGCCCAGGGTCTCACCTGATCTGATGATACAGGATCTATGTAACTTGACTAGGTCTTTGGATTGTTGACTGCAGGCTTCAGTGTATTAGAAGGCTCTTTTTGCTATTTGGCCTTTGGATTTCTGAAAGGATCATTCACAATACACGTAAAATTCAGGTAGGCCTAAGGAAAGGCCAGCCTGTAGAAGGCAAAATGGCAGTGTCTGTTCTCCACTGTCCGAGGCATTATGTAACTGAAGTGTCCTGCTCTCCAGTCTTTCTGCTAATTAAGTGGGGCTGACCAAGTCAACACTAATACCAGTGAACCACTTGAGCACCTTGCGGGTAGAGTTTTGCTGCCACCTAGTGGATTCATTGCTTCCTCATCCGGTTTCACAAGCAAGTTGTGAAGTTGCTAGTAGACAGCTTATTTCTGTGTAGCTCAGGCTGTACTCTCAAAAGCTGAGGAGATACAGACCCCTGCCTCTCTGCCTCTTCCGCTGGGTGCCACCACCTGCACATTCTGACCCACCACATCTTAATATGTTTTATCCTTGTGGAGAAACCAGTCTAGGAGTAGAAGTCAGATACGGTATGTGAGGGGAGTAAAAGGAAAGATGGCTTGACAGCCACGAATGCATCAGAAGCAAAATGTTGCCTCAAAAATTTGTCTACATCACAGTCTCCAAACCTGATGTTGTGTCCTTGTGAAAATATTTCTTAGCATGTGTCCATAATTACATGTATTGATCCATAAAAATATGTCAACAAATGTACTGCTGCACTAATGTGAACATGAAGCAAAACTTGAAATCAAAAGGGTAGCACTCTTTTCCCAAGCTCCAGTGGATTACTACTGTCCACTTTGGAGGCCATCAGTCTAGGTGGTATATGGATAGTTAACAGTTACTGTTGAATCGCCAGGGAAGGTCCTGGTGAAGACTGCTGTGGGGTCCTACTTGATTTGAAAGGAAAATTTGCCACACCAGTAAATTGAAGTCCTTTCTAATAAAAAGATTGCAAATGTAAATCCTTGTACTTCATTCAGAGTCTTCTCTGCCCCTTTTGTAATAACTTCCTATAACTGTCCTGTTTCACACAGTAACCTAAGTAGTATGTGTGTTTTCATTTAATAGATAATTTGGTAGGTTATTAAGATAATACGTTATCTAATAATTGAATAAGCTACTAAACATTTTAAACTCTCCATTTTCTCATCCTTTTGCATATGAGGAAACTGAGGGTTTGAAATGTTTAGTAACTTATTCAATAGACAGGTGGTAACTGGCAGAATCAAAGTTTGAACTGGTCTTGGTGACACCAGGGCCTGTGCGTAAATCTTACGCCTTACTGGCACCTGATCTTCTGCACGGCTACATTTTTTAAGCATTATCATCTGCAGAGTTGTTGGCACAGGGCAGATGCTCCCTGATTAATAGGGGCAGCTGGCCACCAGGCAGCCTGGAGAAGCAGAAAGCACTGGACACACTAATTGTCTCAGTTTAGACCCCAACTCTGTGAATTAGGCATGTAACCTTTCTGGATGTTTGTTTCCTCAGCTATAAAATAGCCACATGCCTTTTCTGCTGTTTTGGAGTGAGGATTACATTGTGACCACACATTAAGGTGTCTGGACCTCGAGAATGTGATGATCAGCTGGGGTCATGACAGGCCAAAAACTATTATTTCTCCTCAGTTTTAGTGATGGCCTATTTACAGGAAATGTGCACAGTGCCATGAGAAGTCTCTAGATCTGCTGCTTTGTGCACAGAGATAGTCTTTTGCAGTTAATTCCATGGAAATAAGGTAACTTTGGTCAGAAGAAGAAAGTTATTAGTAATTGGAGTTATAAAATACGTCTCAGTCTTTGTAAGTAACGCTGAGGTGGTTTATCAGAGTCATCTTTAATGAAAACTTTGCTGCTTTTTAGGCAAACTTGGTTCCCATAATTTGGGATTAATCCATAGAATGTTCAAAGTTTAGTGTCAGCCATTTTCAGTAGAAAATAAGGGCTGACAATTTCCTGTGTTCTTTAGAAGACTCTGAAAGCTTCATGAAAAGAATGAAGACTATTCTTGGCCTGAACACTTGCCCCATGGGGTACTGGATGCAGCCAAACAGTCTCGCATTAGCAAAGGAGGATCAAGTGAAAGGAGACCCTGTTCTGTGCCAGGCTTTCAAAGGGTAGCCTGAAACCCTATTGGCCACATACAACCTCTGTTTCAGATGCTGTTTGTGGGCCTGCCGAAATCTAATGCTACTCAGGCTTTCTGAAATCCTGTGGGGGTGGGAAGAGGGAGTGGCTGACACCTCTGAGAGCAGAGGTTTGTGATGTTGTGGCACAGATGGGGAGGCTAGCGCGGGGGGGACGGTCAGACACGACCAACAAACTTCCTTTTGGTTTTGTTCTCTTCGAGGTGGGCCACCCTGCTTAGCTCCCTATAGTGCAAGTCTGGATATCGGCAACTAAGTAGAGCACAGATTCCCCCGAGTGAGGGGCTGGCTCTCTCCCGAGAATGGGGATACCAAACTAACCTGTTCTGGCAAAGGCGTACAACTTTTTACCCCCATTTAATTCTGTTGTCTTTGAGTTCTTAGCGGTCTCTTTCGTATTTAAATATATGCTCTGCTCTAGTGCAGCACAGAAAAGTTCCCTGTGTCTTGGATAAGCCAGTAGTTTTAAGCAGCTTGGCAAATGGTGGGTGAAGCAATGAGCACCCTGGCATGGACCCTGGTGTTAATGTGACCTTTTCTCCCTGCATTTCAGAAGTCAGGGAACATATCGGTGGGATGGAGTGGGAGCTGTCCAATTTTAATTTTTTTTCCCATAGGGATAAATCTCAGTGTGATTATACAAATCTCTGGCTTAGCCTGATGAAAAACAAAACTAAATGTAATCAATATTTTGGGAACACTCTTCTCCCAAGCTCTCGCCCAGACACAAATGAAATCTTCCTTAGACCTTTGTATTTCTGGGCAGAGGTGGCAGGAACGCAGATTGGAGTTTTTCTCTCTCAAATCCCTACCTCATTAGTGCCTAATTACGCCCCACCCCTGAGAGTCAGGTGCTTGGAAAATGGAATGGAGACCACTGGTGAAAATTCAGCTTCTGTAGTCTCCTTTCAGGTATCATTGGCCCAATTATAGCTCATGTCCTGAAAAGGAGATCAGTTTTCTTTCTCCAACTTGTAAGAACTGATTAACTCATCCCACCAAATGTGAATGTTTTAGACAATATTCAAACTGAGAAAAATACCTGCCTATCACGGGAGAGAGAACTCCCTGGGGAAGAAAAATACTTGTTGCACCCTTCCAATTTTGATTCCTTCCAAAAGTGTCCACAAACACTTGTTATTGTACTTTTCCAATTCTGTTTCCTGGCACAAGTGTTTGTGGAGTCCTGGCTCCCAAAACTCACCCAAACCTCACATAGATTGTGCCAAATACAGAGCATTCACATAGATTCTAGACTAAAGCTCATGAGAACACTATGACATGGCCATTTTCACCTCTTTCTAAAAACAAGCAAGCTAAAATTTCCCTGTGTGATTCCGTAACATTTGTATTCATTATCCATTGTTCCACAATAAATGCCCCTCAAGTCTGGCAACAAAATCTAAACCACAATAATCTGTAATAGTGACATGTGTTACCTTAGTTTGTGCAGGTTAGGATGTAAGTGGTTTGGGTGGGTGGTCTGGCAGGGTTCCCAATAAAGCTGTCGGCCGAGGCTGCAGTCAGCTGAGGGCGTCAGTGGGGCTGGGGGATCTGCTCACTGGCATCACTGGCCTCAGCCCCTTGCCACATGGACCTCTCCACAGGGCTGCTTCAGTGGCCTTGTGACATGGCGGCTGGCTTTCTCAGAGAGCAAGTGATCCAAGAGATTGCAAGGCAAAAGCCACATGGCTTTTATGACCCGGCTCTGAGAGTCACACACGTCATTTCCCAATATCCTACGGCTAATGCAGCTTAGTCCTGTTCAATGTGTGAGGGGCTGTACAAGGGCAGGAGTGCTAGAAGGCGGCTAACACGGTATTTTATCCACTTTCTGGGCAATAGACATCTGTTAATTATTACAAATAATGCTACAGTGAATATTTCTATTTACATCTTGCCTAAATATGCAAGTGTTTCTATAGGCTTCTGTACCAACGTGAACAAAGCCAGCAAATAATCATTTTTAGGTTCATAAGCCTCTGTGCAGGTTTCCAGGATGCATCATGCAGAATGTTTTATTCCTCTGCCTCTTCCCCACTCGGACCAGATGTCTCTACAGTCCCTTATAGTTTCTGGACCAGAGCAGAGAAATGGGATCTCTTCCTCTGCCTTAGAGTTTGGAAAGTCTCAGGGAAGAACTTTGACAGTCCCAGTAAGGAGGGTGGTCCAGATACGGTCCCTAAGAACCACTGTGAGCCACACAGCACCTCCGATAGCCTGGGAATCTGCCTTCCCCCTAGGGACTGGATGAATAAGGTGCCACTTCTGCAGCCAATCTGGGCCTTTGAACCAGACTCACCCAAACCTCATGCACCAGCTCCAGGCCTAACAGGTGAGCCATCCTCGGGCTTTGCCTATACTGCCATCATCCTACACTCCTCTTCACACGCAGGCGGGCCATCGTGAGACTCCACATTCTTCTACCCTACCCCTCCTTGCTGCCCAACCTGGCTGTAGGTTTACACTGGCCCCTACTCCTTGGGCCGTGCACACAAAGCCTACATCCCAGCACGTGCTGCCCCTCGTCCCAGTGCTGGCTTCCTGCTGGTACCCCCAACAGATTGCCAAATGTCCCTCCCCCATTTAGAGACTCTTAAATGAACTTTTAACTTAAGATTCTGGCATAATTTCAGACACTTTACAAAAAGATTGCTGAAAACACTCTTTGGTTTGAACTATTTTTGAGTCACGTGCAGCCTTGATGCCCCTTACACTGAATACCCCGTATTTCCCAGAAACTCTCCTGTAATAACAGTTCAATGATCAAAATGTGATGACATTTAGTGAGCTTTTAACGAGACTTAAAAACTTGTATAGAGCTCTTAGCTACCTTATCTTTCAGTATGTATTTATTTCTATACTTTGCATTTTGTATTAAGTCCAAAGCCCCCCAGTTTAGGCCGTTGTGCTTGCATTTTCCTTCAAATGAATTTAAAGGAGGTCACCTCAGTGTCCCTGAGCCTGGCCCCCTTTGGCGCCAACAGACCCTGTGGGTTGACTGGGTGGAATCAGCAGCAGGACTGGCACGTGTCCCGTTCACTTCTCCCACCACTCTGTGGGGCAGGCTTATTCTTTTTTCCCTCCCTCCTCTGAGATCCAGGCCATGGGGGCATGGGTGCAAGTGCCCATTCTGCATGGGGCATGTGCCATGCGCGTGCACGATGCCTTCCAGGACGGCGCGGCCTCAGAGAAACAGGCAGGAAGCACCCTCCTGAGAGGCACCCTTCTTAGCGCAGCATCACAGTCTGCAGAAAACCAGGTGTGGTCGAAATCTGTCCCCTTCCGAGGGCCCAGTAAAGACCCAAACCCTCAGGCTTCCGTCCCCCCGTCCTAAGCGGCGCTGGACCCGGGCCTGGGCTCTAGGTGTCTCCCGCCCTCGCTGCGACTCGCTCTGACCACCTCCCGGTGGACCCTGTGGCTCCGGAGACCGAGGTGGGGCGCCCGGGCGTGGCCGCGGTTGGCGCTGGCGAGCGAGGACTGCTCTGCGCCCCCTGGCGGCCGGCGCTCCGCAGGGCCCTGGGCTCCCCGTAGCTGCCCCCGCCCCACGCCTGTGGGTCCCTTCTCAGAGGGTCGCAGGGAACTGGAATCCACGGGGCCGCCCTCCAGGTCAGCAGCGGCAGGGGCCGTTGCCACAGAAGGTGGCAGCACCTGCTGGCTGGTCGTGGACAGTGGGCTCCCCCTGGGGGCTTCTGGGAATCAGCAGTTGGATTTTATTTTGTTTTAAAAATACTTCAGGGCCATCTAGTCTTTTTCTCTACGTAGGGAAGAGTCTTAAGAATGTTAAACCACTGCTCAACGAAATAAGAGAACCCAAACAGATGGAGAAACATTCCATGCTCATGGTTAGGAAGAATCAATATTGTGAAAATGGCCATACTGCCCAAAGTAATCTATAGATTCAATGCTATCCCCAACAAGCTACCAATGACCTTCTTCACAGAACTGGAAAAAAACCACACTTTAAACTTCATGTGGAATCACAAAAGACCCCGCATACCCAAGACAATCCTAAGCAAAAAGAACAAAGCTGTGGACATCACACTGCTGGAGTTCAAACTATACTACAAGCCTACAGTAATCAAAACAGCATGGAACTGGTACCAAAACAGAGACATAGACCAATGGAACAGAACAGAGATCCCGGAATAAACACCACATATCTACAATCTGATCTTTGACAAATCTGGCAAAAACAAGCAATGGGGAAAGGACTCCATGTTTAATAAATGGTATTGAGAAAACCGGCCAGCAATGTGCAGAAGCCAGAAACTGGACCCCTTCCTGACACCTTACACTAAAATTAACTCCAGATGGATCAAAGATTTAAACATAAAAACCTAACACCATAAGAACACTAGAAGAAAATCTAGGCAAAACCATCCAGGACATAGGAAAGGACTTCATGACTAAAACACCAAAAGCAACGGCAATAAAAGCCAAGATAGACAAATGGGATCTAATTAAACTCCAGAGCTTCTGCACAGGAAAAGAAACCATCATTAGAGCGAATTGGCAACCAAGTGAATGGGAAAAAATTTTTACAATATACCCATCTGACAAAGGGCTAATATCCAGAATCTACAAGGAACTAAAACAGATTTACAAGAAAAAAACAAAAAACCCCATTCAAACGTGGGTGAAGGATATAAACAGACACTTTTCAAAAGAAGACATACATGAGGCCAACAAACATGAAAAAGTGCTCATCATCACTGGTCATTAGAGAAATGCAAATTAAAACCACTTTGAGATATCATCTCATGCCCGTCAGAATGGTGATCATTAAAAAATCTGGAGACAACAGATGCTGGAGAGGATGTGGAGAAATAGGAACACTTTTACACTGTTGGTGGGAGTGTAAATTAGTCCAACCATTGTGGAAGACAGTGTGGCAATTCCTCAAGGCCTTAGAAATAGAAATTGCATTTGACCCAGCAATCCCATTACTGGGTATATATCCAAAGGACTATAAATCGTTCTACTATAAGGACACATGCACACGAATGTTCATTGCAGCCCTGTTTACAATAGCAAAGACCTGGAACCAACCCAAATGCCCATCAATCATAGACTGGACAAAGAAAATGTGGTACATATACACCATGGAATATTACACAGCCATAAAAATGATGAGTTTGTGTCCTTTGTAGGGACATGGATGAATCTGGAGAACATCATTCTCAGCAAACTGACACAAGAAGAGAAAGCCAAACACCACATTTTCTCACTCATAGGCGGGTGTTGAGCAATGAGAACACGTGGACACAGGGAAAGAAGCATCACACACTGGGGGCAGTTGGGGGGGGCAGGGGAGAGACAGTGGGGGGTGGGGAGGGAGGGGAGGGTGGGGAAGAATAACATGGGGAGAAATGCCAGATATAGTATGCACCTAAAGTAAAATAAATAAATTTTAAAAAAGAAAAAAGAATGTTACAAAAGAAACAGACTCCTGAAACAGAATGTTACCCTGCAGCATGAAGAAAGCATCCACAGTGTGTGCGTCCCCCCAGGGGTTAAGCACAGAATCTCCCCATGGCCTGCAGTTCCGGAAAAGTAAGGCTGGGACCCCGTAGATAGGGGTGGCAGTGCCGCACTGTTCCCTGGGGCCCGCGAGCTTATATTAAAAAATATAAGAGTCGACTGGGTGCGGTGGCTCATGCCTGTAATCCCAGCACTTTGGGAGGCCGAGGCAGGCAGATCACAAGGTCAAGAGATCAAGACCATCTTGGCCAACATGGTGAAACTCCATCTCTACTAAAAATACAAAATAACTGAACGTGGTGGCATGCGTCTGTAGTCCCAGCTACTCAGGAGGCTGAGGCAGGAGAACTGCTTGAACCCAGGAGGCGGAGGTTGTTGCACTGAGCAGAGATCATGCCACAGCACTCCATCCTGGTGAGAGTGAGACTCTGTCTCAAAAAAAAAGAAAAAAAGAGTCTGATGTGTGCTGCCAGTGGATGAACCGAGAAAAAGTTACACTAAAAGTGAAAGAAGCCGGTCACAAAAGGACAAATACCACATGAGTTCACAATGAAATGTCTAGAATAGACACATTCACAGGGACGGAAAGTAGGTTACAGCTTACCCAGGGCTGGAGGGAGAGGAGAATAGAAAGTCATTGCTTAGTGGGCACAGAGTTTCTGCGTGGCGGAGTGTCATCCTGCTACTGAATTGCAAGTTAAACATTGGTTACATGCAAATTTTATAGGATATATAGTTTCCAATGATTTATTAAAAATTGTGAAAAACCATTACCTTCATTCCTCCGCCTTCCATTCACCTCTCTTAGGCCAGGGGCAGTTGAAGACTTAACTGGAGTTGTGCAAATGGCACAGGATTTGAACCCACTGCAAACCCAGCATGACCAGTGAGGGACAGTGTCCCTCTGAGTAGCGGCAGGCACCTGGGCTGGGGCTGGGGGGCTGCACCCTCACCCCCTCACATCCCAGCACACCACAGGTACTCATCAACTCACCCCCTCACATCCCCGGGACACCACAGGTACTCATCAACTCACCCCCTCACATCCCAGGACACCACAGGTACTCATCAACTCACCCCGTCACATCCCAGCACACCACAGGTACTCATCAACTCACCCCCTCACATCCCAGCACACCACAGGTACTCATCAAATCACCCCCTCACATCCCCGGGACACCACAGGTACTCATCAACTCACCCCATCACATCCCAGCACACCACAGGTACTCATCAACTCACCCCGTCACATCCCCAGCACACCACAGGTGCTCATCAACTCATCCCCTCACATCCCCGGGACACCACAGGTACTCATCAACTCACCCCGTCACATCCCCAGCACACCACAGGTACTCATCAACTCACCCCCTCACATCCCCGGGACACCACAGGTACTCATCAACTCACCCCCTCACATCCCCAGGACACCACAGGTACTCATCAACTCACCCCCTCACATCCCAGGACACCACAGGTACTCATCAACTCACCCCCTCACATCCCAGCACACCACAGGTACTCATCAACTCACCACCTCACATCCCAGCACACCACAGGTACTCATCAACTCACCCCCTCACATCCCAGGACACCACAGGTACTCATCAACTCACCCCCTCACATCCCAGGACACCACAGGTACTCATCCACTCACCCCCTCACATCCCCAGGACACCACAGGTACTCATCAACTCACCCCCTCACATCCCAGGACACCACAGGTACTCATCAAATCACCCCCTCACATCCCCAGGACACCACAGGTACTCATCCACTCACCCCATCACATCCCAGCACACCACAGGTACTCATCAACTCACCCCCTCACATCCCAGGACACCACAGGTACTCATCAACTCACCCCCTCACATCCCAGCACACCACAGGTACTCATCAACTCACCCCCTCACATCCCAGGACACCACAGGTACTCATCCACTCACCCCCTCACATCCCCAGGACACCACAGGTACTCATCAACTCACCCCCTCACATCCCCGGGACACCACAGGTACTCATCAACTCACCCCCTCACATCCACGGGACACCACAGGTACTCATCAACTCACCCCCCTCACATCCCCAGGACACCACAGGTACTCATCAACTCACCCCCTCACATCCCCAGGACACCACAGGTACTCATCAACTCACTCCCTCACATCCCCAGGACACCACAGGTACTCATCAACTCACCCCCTCACATCCCAGCACACCACAGGTACTCATCAACTCACCCCCTCACATCCCCAGGACACCACAGGTACTCATCAACTCACCCCCTCACATCCCCAGGACACCACAGGTACTCATCAACTCACCCCCCTCACATCCCCAGGACACCACAGGTACTCATCAACTCACCCCCTCACATCCCCAGGACACCACAGGTACTCATCAACTCACCCCCTCACATCCCCAGGACACCACAGGTACTCATCAACTCACCCCCTCACATCCCCAGGACACCACAGGTACTCATCAACTCACCCCCTCACATCCCCAGGACACCACAGGTACTCATCAACTCACCCCCTCACATCCCCAGGACACCACAGGTACTCATCAACTCACCCCCCTCACATCCCCAGGACACCACAGGTACTCATCAACTCACCCCCTCACATCCCAGGACACCACAGGTGCTCATCAACTCACCCCCTCACATCCCAGGACACCACAGGTGCTCATCAACTCACCCCCTCACATCCCAGGACACCACAGGTGCTCATCAACTCACCCCCTCACATCCCCAGGACACCACAGGTACTCATCAACTCACCCCCTCACATCCCAGGACACCACAGGTACTCATCAACTCACCCCCTCACATCCCAGGACACCACAGGTACTCATCAACTCACCCCCTCACATCCCAGGACACCACAGGTACTCATCAACTCACCCCCTCACATCCCAGGACACCACAGGTACTCATCAACTCACCCCCTCACATCCCAGGACACCACAGGTACTCATCAACTCACCCCCTCACATCCCAGGACACCACAGGTACTCATCAACTTCCTCATTCTTCTTCCCAGGCTTTCTTCGGCCTGGGCGTGGTCTGGGTCTTAGGGTGCTGGTCCCAACCTTCCCCGAGCCAGGGAGTGACAGGGACTGTTTTAGAACCCCATCCTGCCTGTTGCCCGCCCAGGTCAGCACAACAGGAGGGAGACTTTGGTGGCTTCCAAGAGACCCCTCTCTCCTCCTTAGCAGGTGAGGGTGTGAGTCAGGCCAGCACGGTCCCCTCATCTCCAGGGACTTCTCCCGCTTCGCTGCAGCCCCCTCCCTGAGCCATCCCTGTGGAAGCACAAGCCCACTCTCCTCTCCCAGTGCTGGTCCTCACCCACTCCTGTCCTGCCCTCGGAGGCGCCTGGCCCCTCGCTCCCCAGCTGTGTGCATTACCCAGCAGGCACATCAGATGCCGCTTAGGTTGCCCAAACTTTGGGAGGCAAAATCCTTGAAGATTGATACTGTTTTAGAAAAAGACATCTCATCACTTACAGCAAACAGGATTTGTTGACCTTCACCGCACCTGTGTAGAGTTTAAGTTTGTTTCCCTTTTGAATTGGATGAGTGGGTGGTGGCGGCGCTCATCTTGCAGGGCTGACAATCCCCGTGCATGTTGATCTGGCCCTGGCCGGCCTGCATGGGGGTCAGTCCCTTCTCCAGCCTCACGTACTCTCACTGGGGCCTACGCATCACAGGGAGGCCAAGGCCTGAGAAGAGCCAGAGAGAGGAGGAGGTGGGAGAGCCCTTCAGTCTGGAGTCTGCGGGCTGTGGGATGGAGTGCGGGGCGGAGTGCGGGCAGTGATGGGAATGCCGAGGAGTGGGCCTGAGCCAGGGAGAAGCGAGGGCTGGCGTCAGCCAGGGGATGGCAGATCACCCTAGGGGTTCCCACTTTGGATAGTGATCAAGGACAACAGACGGCATCACTTCCCTGGTGGCTGCAGAGGGGGAAGAGACAGGCCTGGCCTCAGAACATCAGCCTGGCCAGCGGAAGTGGAGCACTGGATTAAGAGTCCCCAGTGACCTCATCATGTCCTTGGCGGATATGGGACCTCTCTGGAGAAAGGCAGTGTCAGCTTGGGTTTGACAGACACTCAGGGCCCCCAGGGCTTGTGACTACACACACTGGGCTCACTAGGATTATTTTGGCCACATGGAGAGCCTGTTGGTCTCAGCTATTCAGGAGGTTGAGACAGGCAGACGGCTTGAGCCCAGTTCAAATCCAGCCCGGGCAAGACCCTATCTTTCCAAAAATATAAATAAATTAATAAAAATATGCCGACTGGGTGCGGTGGCTCATGCCTGTAATCCCAGCACTTTGGGAAGCCAAGGTGGGCAGATCATAGGTCAGGAGTTCGAGGCCAGCCAGGCCAATACGGAGTACCTTAAAAAATGAAACCCCGTTTCTACTAAAGATACAAAAAATCAGCCAGGCATGGTGGCGCACACCTGTAATCTCAGATACTTGGGTGGATGAGGCAGGAGAATCTGTTGAACCCAGGAGGCGGAGGCTGCAGTGAGCCGAGATCCCATTACTGCACTCCAGCCTGGGGGACAGGGCGAGACTCTGTCTCAAAGAAAAAAATGTCAACACCGTCTGGTAGGTGGTCTGGTTATGGGAATGGGATGTGAGTAGAGGCCTGTGAAGCCCTGCCCCGCGCCGTGTCCCCTTTTTTCTTTTAGAGTAGCGTGTATGTGAGGAAGATGAGGCAGAAGCAGCAATAGGGGCCTGATTCCCCCACCCCGTGGGTGAGCTGGGGACATAACTCCCAGTGGGCACCAGGGGGCAGTGCAGCCCGGCATCAGGCCCTTCCCACAGGGTAATCCTGGCTTCAGCAGCTGCAGAAGCAGTAAGCTCCTGAGGCTAGATCAACGTTTTTGGATTTTAGGAAGTAAAAGATGTTTTCAGGGTCTTGAACTTGGTGCAGGTCTTTGCAGTACCAGGTGGACAAACCTCATCTGGGGGAAAAAATCATGAGACCAGGTTCTGCTCTCCAGCTCTGATGAAAAGCAAGTTTTCCCTTTTTCTCTTTGCCACCGTTTCTCCAACAGGCTGAAACAGTGTCCTGACCTCAGGTGATCTACCCACCTCAGCCTCCCAAAGTGCTGGGATTACAGGCATGAGCCACTGTGTTCAGCCAAATCAACTGTATTTCTATAACTAGCAACAAAAAATTCAAAAATGAAATTAAGAAAACAATTCCATTTATTAATAAGAAAGAAAATACTTAGGAATTTGATGAAAAAAGTACAAAACTTATACTATATAAACAAAAAACTGTTGAAAAAATGTTAGATGATGTAAATAAATGGACAGACATCTCATGTTCATGGATCAGAAGACTAAATATTGTTAAGAGGGCAATACTCCCCAAACCGATCTGATATAATCCCTGATTTAATATACTCCCCAAACCGATCTGATATAATCCCTGATTTAATATACTCCCCAAACCGATCTGATATAATCCCTGATTTAATATACTTCCCAAACCGATCTGATACAATCCTGATTTAATATACTCCCCAAACCGATCTGATGATATAATCCCTGATTTAATATACTCCCCAAACCGATCTGATATAATCCCTGATTTAATATACTCCCCAAACCGATCTGATATAATCCCTGATTTAATATACTCCCCAAACCGATCTGATATAATCCTGATTTAATATACTCCCCAAACCGATCTGATGATATAATCCTGATTTAATATACTCCCCAAACCGATCTGATATAATCCCTGATTTAATATACTCCCCAAACCGATCTGATATAATCCCTGATTTAATATACTCCCCAAACCGATCTGATATAATCCTGATTTAATATACTCCCCAAACCGATCTGATATAATCCTGATTTAATATACTCCCCAAACCGATCTGATGATATAATCCCTGATTTAATATACTCCCCAAACCGATCTGATATAATCCCTGATTTAATATACTCCCCAAACCGATCTGATATAATCCCTGATTTAATATAATCCCTGTCAGTACACACTATCACCCCGAGCCCCTGAGCTGGCATCTTTGGAAAAAATGGGCAAACTAGTTCTAATATTCACATGGAAACTCAAAAGACCTAGACTAGCCAAAATGATACTGAAAAAGAACAAAACTGGAGGACTCACACTTCCGATCTCAAAACCTGTGTCTGTAGTAGTCAGGACAGTGTGGTACTGGCATTAAGACAGACATACAGATCAGTAGAACAGAACAGAGAATCCAGAAATCCTTACCTTACAGTCACTGATATTCAACAAAAGTGCCAAGATAATTCAACCAGAGAAAGAAGAGCCTTTTCAACAAATGGTGCTGGGACTAGATATCCAGATGCAAAACAATGAACTTGGACTCCTAATTTACTAAAAATGGATCAAAGACCTAAATTTAAGAGATCAAAAACTCTTAGAAGAAAACACAGGAGTGAATTTTCATGACCTTGAATTTGGCAATGGTTCGAGATACGACACCAAAAGCATGAACAACAAAAGAAAAAAATAAATAGAAATTCCTCAAAATTAAAAATTCTGTACTACAAATCACACTAACCAGAAAGTGAAAGACAACACACACAATGGAAGAAACTATTTGCAAATCATATATTTGTTAAGGGACTTGTATTCCAGAATATATGCAACTCTTACAACTCAACAATAAGACAAATAACCCAATTAAAAAGTGGGCAAAGAATCTCAGTAGATATTTGTCCAAATATACCAGCACATGAAAAGATGTTCAACACAACCATCAAAGAAATGCAAATCAAAACTACAATGAGGAGAACGGTCCAAGAAAGCTGATCGCTAACATCTCGGGATTGCAGCTCCCAGTGAAAACGCAGAGAACGAGAGGACGCCACACTTTCAAAGTTTTGTTGCTCATGGAGCAGAAGATTCCCAGTGGAGGAGCTGCACGGGTCGCCAGCGCTACTCTTGTGGCCAGCACAGCGGTTTTGCCGGCACCTCGGTGCAGCAGCTCTTGGTGCAAAGTAAACGGGACTGGATCCCCTTCTGACCAACGTTTGGAGCTCCGGGAAGGCAGAGTCGCCTATTACGGACTCAAGAAGGAAGCCAGACTGGAGATTCCCGGGCAGAAAATCACCATCAGTCTTAACGCCGCTGTTTTGGCTGGCGCAGTGGGTTGCTCAGATTTCGGCCCTGGGAATTAACAACTTGGACGTCCACTCAGAGACCTAATTTGAAAGTTGGTAAATACAAAGACGACAGGTGGATAAATTTACAATGATGGGAAGAAACCAGCGTAAAAAGGCTGAGAGTACTCAAAATCAGAATGCCTCTCCCTCTAAAGAGGATCACAGTTCCTCAACAACAAGGGAACAAGGCTTGATGGAGAAGGAGCGCATCCCATTAACAGAATCAGGCTTCAGAAGATGGATAATAAGAAACTTCTGTGAGTTAAAAGAACATGTTGTAGCCCAACGTAAAGAAACTAAGAACTTTGAAAAAAGGTTTGACGAAATCCTAATGAGAACAGACAACTTAGAGAGGATATAAGTGAATTAATGGAACTGAAGAATACAATACAGGAACTGTGCCAAGAAGTATGCACAGGTTTAAACACTCGAATGTTCAAGGAGAAGAAAGGATATCAGAGGTTGAAGACCAACTTACTGAAATAAAACAAGAAGACAAGATTAGAGAAAAAAGGATACAAAGGAATGAGCAAAGTCTCCAAGAAATGTGGGACTATGTGAAAAGACCAAATTTACGTTTGATAGGTGTACCTGAATACGACGAAGAGAATGAATCCAAGCTGGAAAATACTCTTCAGGATATTATTCAGGAAAATTTTCCTAACCTAGCAAAGCAGGACAATATTCAACCCCAGGTAATACAGAGAACACCACAAAGATATTCCTCAAGAAGAGCAACCCCAAGGCACATAATCGTTAGATTCACCAGGGTTGAAATGAAGGAGAAAATACTAAGGGCAGCCAGAGAGAAAGGTCAGGTTACCCACAAAGGGAAGCCTATCAGACTTACAGCAGATCTCTCATCAGAAACCCTACAAGCCAGAAGAGAGTGGGGGCCAATATTCAACATCCTTAAAGAACAGAACTTTCAGCCCAGAATTTCATATCCAGCCAAACTAAGCTTCACAACTGAAGGAAAAATAAAATCTTTTATGAACAAGCAAGTACTCAGAGATTTTATTACCACCAGGCCGGCTTTACAAGAGCTTCTGAAAGAAGCATTACACATAGAAAGGAACAACCAGTATTAGCCTTTCTAAAAATATACCAAAAAATAAAGAGCACCAACGTAAAGAAGAATTTACATCAACGAATGGATAAAACAGCCAGTTAACATCAAATGGCAATAATCCTAAATTTAAATAGACTAAATCCCCCAATCAAAAGATACAGCCAAAACCCAATGGTATGCTACATCCAGACCCATTTCATATACAAGGATACACAAAGTCTCAAAACAAAGGGATAGAGAAAGATTTACCAACCAAATGGAGAGCAAAAATAAATAAATAAATAAAAAGCAGGAGTTGCAATTCTCGTATCTGATAAAACAGATTTTAAAGCAACAAAGATATAGTGGTAAAAGGATCAATGCAACAATAAGAGCTAACAATCCTAACTCCCAGATACATAGAGACTTAGACTTAATGAGACAGAAAATTAATAAGGATATCCAGGACTTGAACTCAGATCCGGAACAAGTAAACTTAATAAATATTTAAAGAGCTCTCCACTTTAAATACACAAAATATACATTCTTGTCAATACCATATCACACCTACTTATAGGTTTAAATGAAATATTGATTGGCCATTATTAACACCCATTTTTTTAGAATAAAGCAATATTTCTGTTCTCTCTCCCTCTTTTTCTTCCTCTTTCTTCCTCTCCTTCTTTTTTTTCCTTTCCTTCTCTCAAAAAAAAAAAATAAAACTACCATGAGATACTATTTCACATTGACTCTATTAGTCCATTTTTTATGCTACTGATCAAGACATACCCAAGGCTGGGCAATTTACAAAAGGAAGAGGTTTAATGACTTACAGTTCCACATGGCTGGGGAAGCCTCACAATCATGGCAGAAGGCATGGAGGAGCAAGTCACATCTTTGGTGGATGGCAGCAGGCAAAGAGAGAGATTGGGCAGGGAAACTCCTCCTCATAATACTGTCAGATCTCATGAGACTTATTCACTATCAATGAGAACAGCACAGGAAAGACCTTGCCCTATGATTCAATTACCTCCCACCAGGTCCCTCCCACAACACATGGGAATTCGAGATGAGATTTGGGTGAGGACACAGCCAAACCATACCATCCACTATCATGTCTTTCATCAAAAAAGCAGATAAGTGGGAAGGAGATCCAAGATGGCCAAACAGGAACAGCTCTGGAGTGAGACTCCCAGAGAGAACAATGCAGAGGATGAGTGATCACTGCATTTCCAAACGAGTTTTTACTGCCCACAGACCAGGAGATTCCTGGGTGGAAAAGCACCACGAGTTTCCAGCATGGCTGTTTCAGCCGGCACCATGGGTCTCCACACAAAAACTCACACAAACCTGGGCAGCCATTTCAATGGGCACCTGGAATGCCTGGGATACAGAGATGCCCATTCAACTAAAAAAAAAAAAAAAAAAAAAAACGGGTCTGAAACAGGGAGCCAGGTGGGTCCCACCCCCACAAAGACCAGCAATCTGAAATGCTCTGGACTGAGAAGTTCACAACAAGCACAGCTGAACCCAGGACAGTCCAGCCTGATGGGGGGAAGGGTGTCAGCTATTGCTGAGGCAGTCCGCCATTACTGAGGCAGTCCGCCATTACTGAGGCAATCCACATTTACTGAGGCAGACCGCCATTACCAAGGCAGTTCTAACTGTACCTCTGTAAACAAAACTGCAAGGAAGTTCACACAGCAGCTAGGCAGAGCCCATGGCAGCTTAGCAATGCCTCTGCTGGCAGACTGTCACCAGCCTACCTCCTTGCTGGGCAGGGCATCTCTGAAAAAAGGCAGCAACATGTCACGAACTTATAAATAAAACCCCACCATCCCAGGACAGAGCACCTGGGAAAAAGGTGGTTATGAGTTCTGCTGCAGCAGACTTAAATGTTCCTGCCCAGCAGCTCTGAATAGAACAATGGAGCTCCCAGCTCAGCACTTGAGCTCCTGTAAAGGACAGACTGTCTCCTCAAGCAGCTCCCCAACCTCCATATGTCCAAAGAGACACCTCATAAAGGAGAGCTCAGGATGACATCTGGTGGGTACCCTTCTGGGACGAAGATAACAGCAGAAGAAACTGGCAGCAACGCTTACTGTTCTGCAGCTGCTACAGGTGATCCTGTTTAGCAGGTTCTGGAACAGAGGGACCTAAAAGTTAGAAGGAAAATTTAAAACTAGAAAGAAATAACTTCAACATCAACAAAAAGGACGTCCACACAGAGACACCAACCAAAAGTCACCAACTACAAAGACCACAGGTAGATAAATCCACAAAGATGGGAAGAAACCAGCGCAAAAAGGATGAAAACACCAAAAACCAGAACACCTCCCTTCCCCAGGGGATCACAACTCCTCAGCAGCAAGGGAACAAGGCTGGATGGAGAATGAGTCTGATGAATTCACAGAAACAGGCTTCAGAAGGTGGGCAATAACAAACTTTTCTGAGTTAAAAGAACATGTTCTAACCCAATGCAAAGAAACTAGGAACCTTGAAAAAAGGTTAGACGAAAAGCTAACGAGAATAAACAGCTTAGAGAGGAATATAAATGAATTGATGGAGCTGAAAAACAGCTTAGAGAGGAATAATAAACAGCTTAGAGAGGAATATAAACGAATTGATGGAGAACTTCACAAAGCATACACAAGTTTCAATAGCCGAACTGACCAATCAAAAGAAAGGATATCAGAGATTGAAGACCAATTCAATGAAATAAAATGAGAATGCAACATTAGAGAATAAAGAGTGAAAAGAAATGAACAAAGCCTCCAAAAAATATGGAACTATGTGAAAAGACCTAATCTACATTTGATAGGTGTATCTGAATATGATGGAGAGAATGAATCCAAGCTGGAAAACACTCTTCAGGATATTATACAGGAGAAATTCCCCAACCTAGCAAGGCAATCCAACATTCAAGTCCAGGAAATACATAGAACACCACAAAGATACTCCTCAAGAAGAGCAACCCTAAGGTACATAATTGTCAGATTCACCAGGGTTGAAATGACAGAGAAAATGCTAAGGGTAGCTAGAGAGAAAGGTTGGGTTATCCACAAAGGGAAGCCTATCAGACTCACAGCAGATCTCTCAGCAAAAACCCTACAAGCCAGAAGAGAGTGGGGGCCAATATTCAACATCCTTAAAGAAAAGAACTTTCAATCTAGAATTTCATATGCAGCCAAACTAAGAGCTTCACAAGTGAAGGAGAAAGAAAATCCTTTAAAAACAAGCAATTGCTGAGAGATTTCATCACCACCAGGCTTGCCTTGCAAGAGCTCCTTAAAGAAGCACTAAACAAGGAAAGGAACAACCAGTACCAGCCCCTCCAAAAATGTACCAAATGGTAAAGAGCATCGACACAATGAAGAAACTGCAACTAACAGGCAAAATAACCGGCTAGCATCAAAATAGTAGGATCAAATTCACACATAACATATTAACCTTAAATATAAATGGGCTAAATGCCCTGATCAAAAGACACAGACTGGCAAATTGGATAAAAAGTCAAGACCCGTTGGTGCGCTGTACTCAGGAAACCCATTTCACATGCAAGGACACACATAAGCTCAAAATAAAGGGATGTAGGAAGATTTACCAAGCAAATGGAGAATAAAAAAAAAAAAGCAGGAGTTGCAATCCTAGTCTCTGATAAAATAGACTTTAAACCAACAAAAATCAAAAGAGACAAGGACATTACATAATAGTAAAAGGATCAATGCAACAAGAAGAGCTAACGATCCTAAATATACATGCACCCAATACAGGAGCACCCAGATACATAAAGCAAGTTCTTAATGACCTATAAAGAGACTTAGACTCCCACACAATAATAGTGGGAGACTTTAACACTCCACTGTCAATATTAGACAGATCAACCAGACAGAAAATTAACAAGGATATCCAGGACTTGAACTCAGACCTGGAGCAAGCAAACCTGATAGACATTTACAGAACTCTCCACCCCAAATCCACAGAATATACATTCTTCTCAGCACCACATCACACCTACTGTAAAACTGATCACATAGTTGGAAGTAAATCACTCCTCAGCAAATGCAAAGGAACAGAAATCATAACAGTCTCTCAGACCATAGTGCAATCAAGTTAGAACTCAGAATTCAGAAACTAACTCAGAACCACACAGCTTCATGGAAACTGAACAACTGGCTCTGGAATGTTGACTGGATAAACAATGAAATGAAGGCAGAAATAAAGAAGTTCTTCAAAACCAACAAGAACGAAGACACAACATACCAGAATCTCTGGGACACATTTAAAGCAGTGTCTAGAGGGAAATTTATAGCAATAAGTGCCCACAGGAGAAGCAAGGAAAGATCTAAATCAACACCCTACCATCAAAATTGAAAGAGCTAGAGGAGCAAGATCAAAAAAAGCTCAAAAGCTAGCAGAAGACAAGAAATAACTAAGATCAGAACAGAAGTGAAGGAGACAGACACACACACACACCAAAAAACCCTTTAAAAATCAATAAATCCAGGAGCTGGTATTTTGAAAAGATCAACAAAATAGACCACTAGCCAGATTAATTAAAAAAAAAAAGAAAAGAGAGAAGAATCAAATAGATGCAATAAAAAACAATATCACCACTGATTCCACATAAATACAAACCACCATCAGAGATTACTACAAACAACTCTATGCACATAAACCAGTAAACATGGAAGAAACATTTGCACCCTCCCAAGCCGAAACCAGGAAGAAGTTGAAACCCTGAATAGACCAATAACAAGGATTGAAGTTGAGGCAGCAATTAGTAGCCTACCACCCAAAAAAAGCCCAGGTCCAAATGGGTTCACAGCCGAATTCTACCAGACATACAAAGAAGAGCTGGTACCACTGCTTCTGAAACAATTCCAAACAATACAAAAAGAGGAATCCTTCCCAAACCATTTTATGAGACCAACATCATCCTGTTACCAAAACCCAGCAGAGACTCAACAAAAAAGAAAACTTCAGGCCAATATCCATGATGAACATAGATGCAAAAATCTTCAATAAAATACTGGCATACAGATTGCAACAGCACATCAAAAACCTTGTCCATCACAATCAAGTAGGCTTCAGCCCACAGATGCAAGGCTGGTTCAACATACACAAGTCTATAAACATAATCCACCACATAAACATAATCAAAGACAAAAACCACATGATTATCTCAATAGATGCAGAGAAGGCCTTTGACAAAATTCAACAGCATTTTTGCTAAAAACTCTCAATAAACTAGGTACTGATGGAATTTATCTCAAAATGATAAAAGCTATTTATGACAAACAAACAGCCAATATCATGTGGAATGGGCAAAAACTGGAAGCATTCCCTTTGAAATCTGGCACTAGACAAGGATGTACTCTCTCACCACTCCTATTAAATATACTACTGGAAGTTCTAAAGAGTGCAATCAGGCAAGAAAAAGAAATAAAGTGTATTCAATTAGGAAACAAGGAAGTCAAATTGTCTCTATTTGCAGATATGATTGTATATTTAGAAGACCCCATCGTCTCAGCCAAAAATCTCCTGAAACTAATAAGCAACTTCAGCAAAGTCTCAGTATACAAAATCAACATGCAGAAGTCACAAGCATTCCTATTCACCAATAACAGACTAAAACAGAGCCAAATCAAGAGCGAACTCCCATTCACAACTGCTACAAAGAGAATAAAATACCTAGGAATACAACTAACAAAAGATGTTCTTCAAGGACAGCTATGAACTACTGCTCAAGGAATTAAGAGAGGACACAAACAGATGGAAAAACATTCCATGCTCATGGTTAGGAAGAATCAAGATCGTGAAAATGGTCACACTGACCAAAGTAATTTATAGATTCAACACTATCCCCATCAAACTACCTATGACCCCCTCTTCACAGAACTGGAAAAAACCACCTTAAACCTCATATGGAACCAAAAGAGAGCCCGCATAGCCAAGACAATCCTAAGCAAAAAGAACAAAGCTGGAGGCATCACGCTACCTGACTTCAAACTATACTACAAGGCTACAGTAATCAAAACAGCATGGTACTGGTACCAAAACAGAGATGTAGACCAATGGATTAGAACAGAGTCCTCAGAGGCAATGCCACACATCTACAACCATCTTATCTTTGACAAATCTGACAAAAACAAGCAATGGGGAAATTATTCCCTGTTTAATAAATGGCATTGGGATAACTGGCTAGCCACATGCAGAAAGCAGAAACTGGACTCCTTCCTGACACCTTACACTAAAATTAACTCCAGATGGATTAAAGACTTAAACATAAGACCTAACACCATAAAAACCCTAGAAGAAAACCTAGGCAAAACCATTCAGGACATAGGCCTAGGAAAAGACTAAAACACCAAAAGCATTGGCAACATAAGCCAAAATAGATAAATAGGATCTAATTAAACTCCAGAGCTTCTGCACAGCAAAATAAACAATCATTAGAGGGAACTGGCAACAAAAAGAATGGGAAAAAATTTTTCAATCTACCCATCTGACAAAGGGCTAATATCCAGAATCTACGAAGAACTAAAATAGATTTTCAAGAAAAAAAAACTCATTCAAAAGTGGGTGAAGGACATGAGCAGACACTTTTCAAAAGAAGACATATATGAGGCCAACAAACATGAAAAAATGCTTATTATCACTGGTCATTAGAGAAATGCACATCAAAACCACATTGAGATACCATCTCACACCAGTTAGAATGGCGATCATTAAAAAATCTGGAGACAACAGATGCTGGAGAGGATGTGGAGAAACAGAAACACTTTTACACTGCTGGTGGGAGTGTAAATTAGTTCAACCATTGTGGAAGACAGTGTGGTGATTCCTCAAGGACCTAGATATAGAAATTCCATTTGACCCAGCCATCCCATTACTGGGTATATATCTAAAGGATTATAAATTGTTCTATCATAAAGACACATGCACATTTATGTTCACTGCGGCACTGTTTACAATAGCAAAGACCTGGAACCAACCCAAATGCCAATCAATGATAGACTGGACAGGGAAAATGTGGCACATATACACTATGGAATATTATGCAGCCATAAAAAACAATGAGTCTGTGTGCTTTGCAGTGACATGGATGAAGCTGGAAACCATCATTCTCAGCAAACTGACGCAGAACAGAAAATCAAACACTGCATGGTCTCACTCATAGGTGGGTGTTGAACAATGAGAACACATGGACACAGTGAGGGGAGCATCACACACTGGGGTCTGTTGGTGGGGAATAGGGGAGGGACAGTGGGGGATAGAGAGGTTGGGGAGGGATAACATGGGGAGAAACACCAGATAGAGGTTATGGAGGGATCGAGACAGCAAACTACATTGCCATGTAGTTACCTATGCAGGAATCCTGCATGATCTGCATATGTACCCCAGAACTTAAAGTGCAATAAAAATATATATCTTTTTTAATAAAGCAGATAAGTGTTAGCAAGAAGGTGGAAGTAGCAAAATTTCCACACGCTGCTAATGGGAATGTAGAATGGTGGATCTATTTTGGGAAACAGTCTGGCAGTTCCTTCAAAAGGTAAACACAGGGTTATTATTTGACCCAGCAATTCCACTTGTTAAAAATAAACTGAGGGCTGGGGCATGGTGGCTCATGCCTGCAATCCCAGCACTTTGGGAGGCTAAGGCAGGAGGATGGCTTGAGCTCAGGAGTTCAAGACCAACCTGGGTGACATGGTGAAATCCTGTCTCTACAAAAAGACAAAACTTAATCGGGTATGGTGGCATGCACCTGTGGTCCCAGCTACTACGAAGGCTGAGGTGGGAGGACTGCTTGAGCCCAGGATGCAGAGGCTACAGTGAGCTGAGATCATGCCACTGCACTCCAGCTTGGGTGACAGAGAGAAGCCCTGTCTAAATATATATATATCTATCTATATCTATCTATCTATCTATCTATCTATCTATCTATCTATCTATCTATCTATCTATATAAACTGAGGCACATCAAAATTTTAATGAGCTTATTTGAACATTCAGTGATTCATGAATCCAGCAGTACCAGACCACAAGCAGTTCAGGAAAGACATGCAAGAGGAAACTTTTATAAGGTGTTCGTGGAAGAAAATAAATCAAGGAAGATACTTGATTGGTTAAGGTGGAAAATCCTTTGTTAGAGGTTAGTTTGTGGCTTCTGATTGGTTAAGCTTTAGTTTCATTTACTGTTTACATTGCTTACATAGGAACCCATTGTGTTGGAGCTGTCTCAGCCTAATAGCCTCCCAGTTAACAATTTTAACACATTCCTAGGTGTATACCCAAGAGAAATGAAAGCATGTCTTGACACATAAACTTGCCTGTGAATGTTTATATCCACATTATTCATAATAGCCAAAAGGTGGAAAAAACCTAGTGTCCACCAACTGATGGCTAAACAAAATGTAATATGTCAATACAATGGCATCTTATTTGTCATAAGAATGAACGAAGCACTAATACATGCCACAACATGGTTGAAACTTGAAAACATTATGCTAAAGGAAGCCAGTCACAAAAGGTCGCATATTCTATGATTCCATTTATATGAAATGTCCAGAATAGGCAAATCTATGAAGATGGAAAGATTAATGGTTACCTGGGATTGGGATGTGGGGTGACAAGATTGGGGAGTGATAGCGAAAGAGTACAAAGTTTCTTTGGGGGATTAGAAAAATGTACTAAAATTGATTGTGGTGATGGTCACACAGTTCTGTAAATATACCACAAACCATTGAATTGCACACTTAAAATTGATGAATTGTAAAGTATATGATATCTCAATAAAACTGTTACAAAAAATTAGATGCTAATTACTTTAGAAAAGAGTCATTACTTTAAAATAATTCACAACACTATTTCTTTAACTATCAAACTTAAAAAGTGCATTTAAAACTGTGGTTCAATTCCAAGGAGGTGAAAGATCTCTACGAGGAAAACTGAAACACACTGCTGAAAAAAAACACAGATGACACAAAGGGAAACACATTCCATGCTCATGATGGGAAGAATCAGCAACGTGAAAATGACCACACTGCCCAAAGCGATCTGCAGATTCAGTTCAATTCCATCCAAATACCATCATCATTCTTCACAGAACTGGAAAAAAAAATTCTAAAATGCGTTTGGAACCAAAAAAGAGCCAAAGCAATACTAAGCAGAAAGAACAAATCTGGAGGCATCACACTATTCGACATCAAATTGTACTACAAGGGTATAGTTAGCAAAGCAGCATGGTATTGGTATAAAAATAGGCATATAGACCAATGGGCTGGAAAAGAGAACCCAGAAATAAAGCCAAATACTTAACAGCCAACTGATCTTCAACAAGGCACACAAAACATAAATCGTGGAAAGGACACCCTGTTAAATAAATGTTGCTTAGAAAACTGGCAAGTTACATGTGAAAGAGTGAAACTGGATCCTTCTCTCACCTTTTACAAATCTCAATTCAAGATAGATCAAAGACTTAAATACAAGACCTGAAACCATAAACACTCTAGAGGATAACACAGGGAAAACTTTTCTGGATATTGACTTAGGCAAAACATTCATGGCTTAGATCCCAAAAGCAAACACAACAAAAATAAGTATAAATAAATAGGACTTAATTAAACTAAAAAGCTTCTGCACAGCAAAAGAAATAATCAGCAGAGTAAATAGACAACCCACAGAGTGGGAGAAAATATTTGTAAACTATACATCTGACAAAGGACAAGTAACCAGACTCTACAAGCAACTCAAACAAATCAGCAGCAAAACCCCAAATAATCCCATTGAAAAGTAGACAAAGGACATAAACAGACAATTCTCAAAAGAAGATATACAGACAGCCAACAATCATGTGAAAAAATACTCAACATCACTAATCACCAGGGAAATTCAAATTAAAACCACAATGAGATACCACCACACTTCTCCATAATGTAAAAGTCAAAAAGCAGTAGATATTGGCATGCTAGTGGTGAAAAGCAAACACTTTTACACTGCTGCTGGGAACTGAACTAGTACAACCACTATGAAAACCAGTATGGAGATTCCTTAAAGAACTAAAAGTAGAAAGCCATTTGATCCAGCAATTTCTACTACTGGGTATCGACCCAAAGGAAAATAAGTCATTATATAAAATAGACACATATGAACGCATGTTTATAGCAACACAATTCACAGCAAAGATACGGAACCAACCTAAGTGCCCATTGACCAAAATGTGGAATATATACTCCATGGAATAAAACTTGGCCATAAAAAGGAACAAAACAATGTGTTTTGCAGTAACTTGGATGGGGCTGGAGGCCATTATTCTAAGTGAAGTAACTCAGGTGTGGAAAACCAAATATTGTATGTTTTTACCTGTAAGTGGGAACTAAACTATGAGAATGTAAAGACATAAGAATAATATAATGAACTTTGAGGACTCGGGGAAGGGTGAGAAGGGGATGAAGGGTAAAAGACTATACTTTGGGTATAGTGTACACTGCTCAGGTGATGCGTGCACTCCATGTATGGAAACAAAAGGAAAAGGGTACTCATACACTCTTTCATAAACACCATCTTTAAGATGAATGCCATATCCTCTAGGAAAAGAACCTCATGTGTATGTGTGTGAAGAACATATTTTAGCAATTGTTTCAATGCAGCTCTTCAGGCTTGATCCAAGCTCTTGGCATAGTCTTCCTCCCTGTCAAGCCTTGAGCAGGACACAGGGGCCTGGCTGAGCTTGGGGACACTGAGAGGGGGTTGAGACCTCAGTCCTGGTGACAAGTGAAACCAGACAGAGCCTGGCTTGAGCACTTCCTGAGAACTCATTCTGGTTGGGCAAGGTAGCTCATGTCTGTAATCCTAGCACTTTGGGAGGCCATGGTGAGCAGATTGCTTGAGGTCAGGAGTTCAAGACCAAGCTGGCCAATATGGTGAAGCCCCATCTCTACTAAAAATACAAAAATTATCTGGGCATGGTGGCATGCTCCTGTAATCCCAGCTACTTGGGAGGCTGAGGCAGGAGAATCTCTTGAATCCAGGAAGCGGAGCTTGCAGTGAGCCAAGATCATGCCACTGCACTCCAGCCTGGGCGACAAAGTAAAACTCTCTCAAAACAAACAAACGAAAAAACTCATTCTGCTTCTGGTCTGCTTTATGCTTCTCCAGGGACGTTGACGGGAAGTTGCCAAGTCTAAGTAAACAATGAACCAAATATATTTGTACGGAAATGTAGGGAAGAGTGAACCTGCCCTGGGAGTCCAACACAATGAATTCACGGCTCAGGAGGGTTTTGTAAGGAAGAAATAGATCAGCCATGGTCCAGAACTGCAGCATGGGAAGACAAGCCATTCAGACTTAGAAGTCGTCACTGTTCAATGACTTATCATCACATCCACTCTAGAACACAGGACTCCTCAGAGACATAGCTTAAGTTCCCTATAATTGGGGTGATGCGTGCACTCCATGTATGAAAACAAAAGAAAAAGTGTACTCATATACCCTTTCATAAACGCCATCTTTAAGAAGAATGCCATATCCTCTTGGTCACACCTTTACAATGCGGAGATTTCTATTCCCCATTCATCAAACCTGAGTGGGTTGTACTTGTTTGTATTTTTTTTTTTTTTTTTAGACAGAATCTTGCTCTGTTGCCCAGGCTGGAGTGCAGTGGCATGATCTTGGTTCACTGCAGCCTCCACCTCCCAGGTTCCAGTGATTCTCCTGCCTCAGCCTCCCAGGTAGCTGAGACTACATGCGTGTGCCATATGCCCCAACTAATTTTTGTATTCTTAGTATAGACAGGGTTTCACTGTGTTGGCCATGCTGGTTTTGAACTCCTGACCTCAGGTGATTTTCCCACCTCAGCCTCCCAAACTGCTAGGATTATAGGCATGAGCCACCACACCTGTCCACTTGTATTTTTAGAAAAAGAAGCAAAACAGTTTATTTCTCCTTAATTTTCTATTTCTTTATGCAGATGCTTTTTCATGAGACTGTTTTAGATATTTGCACATATCACACACATATATACACATATCTGACATTCCATTCACAGTGTGACGTTTTCCATCAGTGCCTTTCCTGGGCATTGATGAATACAGAATTGCACTTAAGAGAGTAGATGAAATTCTGAATCCCAGATTGGCTGAATTCACATTAAGGCAGCCATGGTAAGTCTGTGAGCATAATGAATGCCTTCTAATGAATAGAATTCCGGAGACCTGGATTCTTATAACCGACTCTCTCCCCGCCACTATCATTTACCAGCAACCAGACTCAGAGTCCTCAGCTAGAAAGAGGGCTGATCCCACCTGCGCAGCCGTCCTCATAGATCTGGCATGAATGCGAAAGTGCTTTGTGAGCTGCACTGACACACCTGGGTTTGAAGCTTGTTTCCCACATTTACTGATGGGAGGACCTTGGAAAATTGACTTCACCTCTTTGATCCTTAAATCTTTTATCTGTAAAGATGGACACTAGTATCTGCCCACAGATGAAACATACAGATTAAATGGGATTGAGGTATAAATACAGCATGAGTTAAGTGCTCAATAAGCGGTAGCTATTGTTACTGCTGTTCCACTGGCCTTTATGCAGTTCCATCAATACTGTCACCGGTTTTGTCAGTCTCATCCATATGCTTCGAACAACAAAGAAAAGATATTTTTGGAGTAGAGGATGGGAAAGTTTGAAAAATGTGGAGAAGGATGCATCACGGGTATGGGGACAGTTAGGAGGAAATGGCCTTTCTGAAGGGAAGGGCTGTGGAGAGTGGAAAACTGGGGCCAAGAAGTCAGGAGGAGCCAGACAGTGAATGCCTCTGAAAGCTGGATTAAGACCTTCGATCTTAGTCCTGAAAGCATCAGCCTCTGTGACTGTTTTTAGTGCTGGCCAGAATAACTGGAGCCCTCTCTGGTGACCCAGACCCTGGTGCCAGTTCCTCACAGCAGCAGAACTTTTGAACCAATAGGGCAACGGGCAGGGCCCACAGTAGAGAGGGGTCCTAATTGGGTCTTCTTGCTTTGCCAAGGGCTCTCACGGTCAGCCCCAGGGGTCACTGGCTTTCTGTGGCCATAGCTCTAACTGGACTCACTCTCCCAGGTCCTCAGGCATGGCCTAATACCCTATGCTTTCATTTTTAAAACATTAAAAAAAATAGATGATTATAGATGTGGAAAATTTGCAAAATTCTCCACATGGCAAAGCACAAAATAAAAACAGTAATTTCATGTTTTAGTTCTAACTACTGCCTTTTTGCATCTACATAGTTTTTAAAAATAGTTTTGTAATATGCTTTTTTATGATAGAGCATAAACATTTTCTCAAGCCTCGAATATGCCTACATAATCACACTATCATTGATCACATAGTTAAATGTATTAATACATGTATAGCTCTTAAAACAATGAGTGGCACATATAAGCACTCAGTATAGCTTAGCAATTATTTTACTAGGGATATGTATATAAAACATGTCTAATTAAATCAGCCCTTTATTATTGGACTTGAGGATGGTTTTCACTTTTTCACTTATATAGTAATGCTCCAGTATGCATCTCTGTGAACAAATGTGTACTCATGTCTCTGATGACTTCCTCAGGATGTATTATTCCTAGTAGAAGGGCTGGGTCCCAGAATATGCAATTTTTTGATTATCAGTACAGGTTCCTAAGTACCTTTACCATTTATATGTGCTCTTGGATATTAACAATTTTTTTTCTCTGCTGCTGAGGTTGGGTTTGGAATTGATTTCCCTCCCGAGAGAAAGGAGTTCTACAGCTGAAAAAAAAAAAAAAAAAGCCTGCTCCACTTTATGACAGCAGCTGCAAGGTATGAGCCCAGAGGCTTAAGCCCCTGAGGAGGAAAAGCTGAGAGGAAAGCTCAGAACAGCTCTGCCATGTAACCGGTTACCAGGTTTTGGGTAAGGTAACTGACTTCTCTGCATCTCAATTTCTTTTTTGTTTTTGTTTTTGTTTGAGACGGAGTTTCGCTCTTGTTACCCAGGCTGGAGTGCAATGGCCCCATCTCGGCTCACCGTAACCTCCGCCTCCTGGGTTCAGGCAATTCTCCTGCCTCAGCCTCCCAAGTGGCTGGGATTACAGGCATGCGCCACCATGCCCAGCTAATTTTCTGTATCTTTAGTGGAGACGGGGTTTCACCATTTCGACCAGGATGGTCTCGATCTGTAGACCTCGTGATCCACCCGCCTCGGCCTCCCAAATCTGCATCTCAATTTCTTGACCTGCAGAATGGTTTTAACAACACCTGCAACCCTTAAAGTTGATGAGAGGATTAAATGAGAATTCTAAATCTCTTCCACCAGTGTTCAACTCATAGCAAGGGCTCCTACATGACAGTACTCATTAGTAGGGCAGAAGCAGTACAAGCTCAGTGTAGTGGTGCAGCAGCAATAGCCGTAGCAGCCAGAACTGAAGAGTCCAGCCACAATCCTTACCGCCACCTCCTGCAGCGGCTCTAGCCAAATGGAGACAATATTGGGGTGCAGTGGGCTGGCCCTTCCCCCTCCCCAGGCCATCTGGACAAGAATACAAGTCTTCGTCTTTCCCCCACCTCTTCCGTGGGCCACAGTGGGAGTCATTCAAAACCTCACAAGTTGACCCCTTCTTACTAGACACGGAAGTGACAGAGACCCAAGCCTGGGTGGCCTGAGGCCAACTCACCCTTCGGAAGCTGGGAAGAGGGCCTGAGCTGCCGCAAGTGAGCCGAATCCATCAGAAGTCAGCACTATACTGCATTCCGGAAATGAGGTGATTTCCGGAAAGAGTCCTTACCTACCGGAAGTGGGACCAACCCACAGGAAGTAAGCTTGATGCCGTCGGAAGCTGACTTGGCCAGCCGGAAGTGAGGATGAGGCTTGGTTGGCAAGGTTGGGATGAGAGGGCCTAATCCTGCACAGGGGCCTCCTGCTTTCTGCCAGATGCAGTGCAGTTTCTTACGCTTTTTAAAATTTTGCGCTTTTTTTGAAAATGGTTATTTATAATAATGTTATTCATGTTAGCATGTAATAGGTTTGTTGATACTTTTATAATAAATGAATTAATGCATTTCTTTAAATTCTCAATTTTAATTTATAACATGGCAAATACAGATAGTTAACCCACATAAATAAAATTTATTTGGGGTATTCTGATTTATTAGAGTATAGATGGATATTGAGACCAAAAGTTATGTACAGTTCTAATACATAAGGCATGTTCCTCAACTTATTTAGATCTTCAGTAGTTTCAACAAACATTTATCACTGTCACCCTACAAATCTTGCACATCCTTGATTATTGTTAGGTATTTACATATTTTGATGCTATTATAAATTTAAAGTTACATTTTTTTAATTTGTTGTAGGTGTGTAGAAATACCATTTTTTTCTGTTTTGTGTACAGTGACATTGCTAAATCCTCTTGTTCATTTTAATATAGTGCTTTGAGTATTTTTAATAGGTAAACTAGAAACAGAAGGGAATCTTCTTTACCTGATAAAAGCTATTTGCAAATATAAAATTAAGCAAAAATCATACATAATGATAAAAATAATTCCCTTTAATATCAGAAATAAAAGGCAAGGTTGCTTTCTATCCCCTACTTCTATTCAACACTGCAGCTGAAAGCTCTAGCCAGTGCAGTGAAGCAAAGAGGGGAAAAAGAGGTACAATGATTGGAAAATGAAATAGGGGGCATATGGCTGTCAGATAAGTGGCAGATGTCCCTGCTGTACTTTGCTGTAGTTTTTGTGTTTGTTTTTTTCAGACATCTTATCATGTTGAAAAGGTTTTCTTCTAATTCTAGTTACTAAAAGTTTTTTTAATCTATGTGTTTTAGAATTAATCCATGTGTCCTTGGCATCTACCAGTGATATGGTTTGGCTGTGTCCCCACTCACATCTCATCTTGTTCCCATAATCCCCATGTATTGTGGGAAGGACCCATTGGAAGATAACTGAATCATGGGGGCAGATACCCCCATGCTGTTCTTGTGATAGTGAGTTCTCACAAGATGTGATGGTTTTATATGGGGCTTCCCCCTTTGCTCATCTCTCATTCTCTCTCCCGCTGCCCTTTGAAGAAGTGACGTCTGCCATGATTGTAAATTTCCTGGCTGGGCTGGTGGCTCACATCTGTAATGCCAGCACTCTGGGAGGCAGAAGGGGGGCGGATCACTTGAGGTCAGGAGTTTGAGACCAGCCGGGCCACCCTATCTTTACTAAAAACACAAAGAAAGATTAGCCAGGTGGGGTGGTGCATGCGGGCAGTCTCAGCTACTGGAGAAGCTGAGGCAGGAGAATTGTTCAAACTCAGGAAGTGAAGGCTGCAGTGAGCTGAGATTGTGCCACTGCACTCCAGCCTGGGCAACAGAGCAAAGCTCCATCTAAAAATAAATAATTAATTAGTCAATTTAAAAACAATTTTTTTTAAAGTCAATTTCTTAAGGCCTTCCCAGCCATGCAGAATTGTGAGTCAATTAAACCTCTTTTCTTTATAAATTATCCAGTCTTGGTATTTCTTCATAGCAGCATGAGGATGGACTAATACAACCACAGAGGCGGACTCTTTCAAAGCTTTTTATTCCTAAACAATTTCAAATATACAGAAGAATTACTGAATGAATAATACAAAGAACTTTGGTATATCCTTCCTTGAGATTCACCAATTGGTAACGTTTCGCTACATTTGAATCTCTCTGTCTATCTGCACACACGTCATTATTCTAAAATAATTTGACAGCAAATTGCAGACATCCTCCTCCTTTGCCCTTAAATACTTCAGTATGTGTTTCCCAGGTCCAAGGACATTCTCTTAACTAACCACAATGCAGTCGTCAAAATCAAGAAACTTACCAATGATACAGTACTATTATCTATGGTCCATTTTCCACCTTTGTCAATTTCCCCAATAATGTCCTTTATAGTAATTTTCTCCTGATCCTAAGATCTAATCTAACATCACTATTGCATTTAGCTATCATATCACTATAGTTTTCTTCAATCTGGAATACTATGAGTTTTAATCATGAGTAAATGTTGAAACTTAATAAATGTGTTTTTCTGCATCTATTAAAATAATACAATTTTTCCTCTAATTTGTTAATGTGAATTGCCTTAAATGATTTTTCTAATGTTACATGAAATTTGCATTTCTTGAATTGATCCCAAGTTAACCATTATGAATTAATGTTTTAAAATATTGCTGGATTTACCTTTCTAATACTTGGTTCAGAATTGTTGCATCTATTGATAATTGGGATTGGCCTGTAATTTATTTTCTCATTATTCATCAGGTTTCGGTGTATGATTTATATTCACTCCATTAAAATGAATAGAGTGTGTAATTTATTTTGTACTCGTAAGTAATTTCTGTAAGATTATATATTTCTTTACCTTGCTGGTAACCCAGGTAGATTGTTTCTGGAACTATTTTAAGCTGGTGATTCAATTTATTTATTTTATATAATCAACATAATATCTTATTGTTTTTATTTAATTTTTACAAGGGAAAAGCTCAAACGTATTCAAACTAGAGAGAATAAAATAATGAATTCATGTGCTCATTACTTATCTTCAACAATGATCAACCCATGGCCCATTAAATTTTGTTTCTGACCTCATCTATTTCCTCCTCCTTTTTACTGGATTATTTTAAAGCAAATCAAAGTTGGTGTATCACTTCATTTTAAAAGTATTTTGGTATGTTTATCATTTTTAATTAACAAAATTTAAATTTTCATTTTGAAGTAATTTTAGCCTTCAAAAAGGTTGCAAAAGTAGTGTGACAATTTTCTGTGTAACTTTCAACCAGCTTCCCAAGATGTCAATGTCTTACATAACCACAGTGCATTAATCAAAACCAGAAAACTCACATTCTTATAATACGATTAGCTACTCTATAGAGCTTATTCAGATTTCACCAACTGTCCAGCTGATGTTCTTTTCCATTCCAGGATCCATTTCAGGATTCTGCATCTAGTTGCAATTAGTTGTCATTTGTCCTTAGTCCTTTGAAAGCTGGTACAGTTCCTCAGTATTTCCTTGTCTCCCATCACTAGGCCCATTTATGTCCAGTTATGTATATAAGTACGTCCAGTTATTTTGTAGAATCTCTCTCAATCTGGATTTGTCTGATGTTTCCTCATTATTAGATTAAGGTTATGCATTTTTGGCAAGAATACTACAGAAATAATGTTGGGTCCTTCTCAGGGCAGTATATCAGCAGGCCCAAGATATCATTATGTCTCATTACCAACAAGGTTAATGCTGATCAGTTGGTTAGGGTGGTATGGTAGGCAGCATAATATCCCCAAAGATGTCCATGTCCTTATCCCCAGAACCTGTGAATATGCTACTTTACATGGCAAAAGGGATCCTGCAGATGTTATCAGGTTAAAGATCTTGAGCTGGGGAGTGGCATGGGTGATGTTCGTGTCCTTCCCCCTTCTCCCCCTGGCAAACTCACGTGTTGAAATCTTAACCCCTCAATGTGATGGTATTAGGAGGTGGAGGCTTTGGGATGTTATTAGGTCATGAGAACAGAGCCCTCATAAATGCGATTGGTGCTCTTATAAAAGAGATCCCAGAGAGCTCTCTTGCCACTCCACCATGTAAGAACACAAAAGAGAGCTGTCTGTGAACCAAGAAGCAGGCCCTCGCCAGACGCTGAGTCTGCCAGCACCTGGATCTTAAACTTCCAGTCTCCAGAACTGTGAGAAAGAAATGTCTGTGGTGTATCAGCCACCCAGCCTACAGTACTTTGCTGCAGTAGCCCAAACAGACCAAAATTGGGAGATGATCCTGGGTTATCCAGGCGGGCCCAACATATTCAGGAGACATCTCACAAGTGTAAAGGGAGGCAGGCAAGTCCAAGTCAGAGGAGGAGGTGTTGGTCAAAGTGAGGTGGGGCCGTAAGCCAAGGAATGCAGTCAGCCTCTAAAAGCCACAAAAGATAGGGAACCAGATTCTCCCTGGGGTTCCACGAGGAATTTTTGGCTTTTGACCTCCAGAACTGCAAGATACTACATTTGCGTCATTTTAAGCCGCGAAAATTATTCTGGCAATTTGATACCACGGCATTAGGACACTAATACAGGTGGTGACTGTAGGTTTCTCTGAATTAGTTTCTTTGCCAGGTTTTGTTTTCCTCTCTGCATCCGGCAGCTGTTCTTCATTTCTGCTGATCCAACCCAGGATCACAGAGCTCGCTCCTGCATTCTCAGTCCCTCCCAACACAGTGAAGGAAACAAATAGGTGCATGTAGCAGAACTTTGCTGTGACGGCTCAAGCTCTGTGACCGTGCCATGGAATTCTCACTATTGCAGCCCCTCACAGGGTGCCCCCAGCCCTTTCTCTCTTGCTGACTCCTCACTCTTCCCTTCCCCTCACTTTTAAAAAATTTTTAAACAGAAACAAATAACCACAATTTACAACAGCTCCACTCACCTTATCGTTATTGCTATTTTTAGCTTTCCATACGTGTCTGTAGAGTTTCAGTTTCTAACCTCAAAAGAAGACAGCTATTTCATGGAGAAGCATCGTGGTTAAGGGAGCAAACTGCTTGGGTTCCTACCCTTGTGCTACCTCATCCTACTTGTGTGACCCTGGACAAGCCATGGCACTTCTCTGTGCCTCCGTTTTCCATTCTGTAAAAAAAACAAACAGTCCTCATAGGATTGTAATGTGGGTTAAATGAGTTAATAATATATACACCATGAGTGGGTGAATGAGTAAACAAATGGTGGTATGTCCATACAGTGGACTATTATTCAGCCACAAAAAGTAAACACAACACAGGTATCTGCTATAACATCTATGAACCTTGAAAACATTATGCTAAATGAAAAAAGCCAGACACAAAAGGTACATATTGTATGATTCTTTTTATAAGAAATATCCAGAATAGGCAATTCCAAAAAGATAGAAAACAGATTAGTGGTTGTCAGGGAATGGGGAGGGATGAATTGGAAGACTGTCTAATGGGTGTGGGGTTTTCTTCTGGGGCGATGAAAAAGTTTTGAAACTCAAGAGAGGTGATGTTGTATAACACTGAATGCCGTAAATGCCCCTGAATTGCACACTTTAAAATGGTTCGCTGTAAGTCATGTGAATTTCATCTTAAATAGATAAATGTAAAGCATTTTGTGTACTTCATGGCATATAATAAACAACCGAAGTATTATTACAACCCATCAGCCCCTCCAGCCAGCATAGAGACTGTTAATCTCAACTGTCATGAAGACAAGGAAAAGAATCACTAAACAGCAGGCAGTCTGAAGGAGTCTCACACCCCATGGAGGGGATTTCCTTGAGGCCTACATATTATAAATAACTGCTAAGAAAATAACATTTTCAACTTGTTGCAAAGAGCATAAATAAGAATCTGAGTCATAGAATAAAATCAGAAGTCCTTGCTAAGTCTCTAGTTCATTAATATGGTTCTGGTATTGTAAGTTGGAAAACTCTTCCATTGTTTAGATATCTCTGGCATCTGTAGCCTTCTTTTCAATTTTTATTCTTATTTTTAGAGACAGGGTCTTGCTCTCTTGCCCAGGCTAGAGTACAGTGGAGTGATCACAGCTCACCACAGCTTCAATTTCCCAAGGCTAAAGCTATCCTCCTGACTCAGCCTCCTGAGTAGCTGGGACCCCAGGTGCTTTGGCAACATGCCCAGCTAATTTTTGTATTTTTTATAGAGACAGGGTCTTGCTATGTTGTCCAGGCTGATCTCAAATTCCTGGGCTCAAGTGTTCCCTCTGCCTTGGCCTCCCAAACTGCTGGAATTACAGGCGTGAGCCACTGTACCTGGCTTATTGCCTTCTTTTCATCCTCATTATTTCTAAGTGTAGGTACTCGTTGTCTGTTTTTACTGAGACACAATTCAGGTGTCACATATTTACCCCTTTAAAGTACACAGTTCAGTGGCTTTTAGTATAGTCACAAAGTTGTGTGCGCTCACACCGTCACCGGCTTTTAGTGTAGTCACAAAGTTGTGTGCGCTCACACCATCACTGGCTTTTAGTATAGTCACAGAGTCGTGTGCGCTCACACCGTCACTGTCTTTTAGTATAGTCACAGAGTTGTGTGCGCTCACACCGTCACTGTCTTTTAGTGTAGTCACAGAGTTGTGTGCGCTCACACCGTCACTGGCTTTTAGTGTAGTCACAGAGTTGTGTGCGCTCACACCGTCACTGTCTTTTAGTGTAGTCACAGAGTCGTGTGCGCTCACACCGTCACTGTCTTTTAGTATAGTCACAGAGTTGTGTGCGCTCACACCGTCACTGTCTTTTAGTGTAGTCACAGAGTTGTGTGCGCTCACACCGTCACTGTCTTTTAGTGTAGTCACAGAGTTGTGTGCGCTCACACCGTCACTGTCTTTTAGTGTAGTCACAGAGTTGTGTGCGCTCACACCGTCACTGTCTTTTAGTGTAGTCACAGAGTTGTGTGCGCTCACACCGTCACTGGCTTTTAGTGTAGTCACAGAGTTGTGTGCGCTCACACCGTCACTGGCTTTTAGTGTAGTCACAGAGTCGTGTGCGCTCACACCGTCACTGTCTTTTAGTGTAGTCACAGAGTCGTGTGCACTCACACCGTCACTGTCTTTTAGTGTAGTCACAGAGTTGTGTGCGCTCACACCGTCACTGGCTTTTAGTGTAGTCACAGAGTTGTGTGCGCTCACACCATCACTGTCTTTTAGTGTAGTCACAGAGTCGTGTGCGCTCACACCGTCACTGTCTTTTAGTGTAGTCACAGAGTTGTGTGCGCTCACACCGTCACTGGCTTTTAGTGTAGTCACAAAGTTGTGTGCGCTCACACTGTCACTGGCTTTTAGTGTAGTCACAAAGTCGTGTGCGCTCACACCGTCACTGTCTTTTAGTGTAGTCACAAAGTTGTGTGCGCTCACACCGTCACTGTCTTTTAGTATAGTCACAAAGTTGTGTGCGCTCACACCGTCACTGTCTTTTAGTATAGTAACAAAGTTGTGTGCGCTCACACCGTCACTGGCTTTTAGTGTAGTCACAAAGTTGTGTGCGCTCACACCGTCACTGGCTTTTAGTGTAGTCACAAAGTTGTGTGCGCTCACACCGTCACTGGCTTTTAGTGTAGTCACAAAGTTGTGTGCGCTCACACCGTCACTGGCTTTTAGTATAGTAACAAAGTTGTGTGCGCTCACACCGTCACTGTCTTTTAGTATTGTCACAAAGTCGTGTGCGCTCACACCGTCACTGTCTTTTAGTGTAGTCACAAAGTTGTGTGCGCTCACACCGTCACTGGCTTTTAGTAGTCACAAAGTTGTGTGCGCTCACACTGTCACTGGCTTTTGTTCGGATGGGTGCAGTAGCTCCTGTCTGGGCTTCCCTGTTGAGCTTCTGACTTTAGCTGGTTTGGTCTTTTTGAAACACAAATCTGCTCCTGTGCCTGCCCTGCTTTCCCTACCCTCTTTAATGACCTCTCTAGCTTCCCTGGCCCCCGTGTGGCGTCTGCATTCCTAGCAGGTGCCCTCTCTGCTTTGCTTCCAGCCTGCTCGCTTCCACTTTTCCACAGGGAACACCTTGCAGTTACCTCGACATGCTCTGGGCTTTTGCACATGAAGAGCCTTTCTCTGAAAGGTGGCTTTTCTTTCTCCACCTGGCAAACTTCCATCCTACCTTAGGGATTCCGCTGAATCCACTCCTTCCCTTCCGAAGACTTCCTCCATCTCCTCAGGCAGAGTGAACCACCTGCCCCTTCTTCCTGCTCCCTGAGTCAATAGGCACCTCACGCATTGAGTTCCTTTCTACCTATGTCATCATCCTGGAAACCCATGAGTGCAGGAGCTACAGGCTTTCCTATGGCGTGGTCAGTGCCATGAGCGGCAGGACTCACACAGGCACGGGCTGCCCTCCCGAAGCTGCTTCAGTTTGCTCTTCGCCTGTGCCTTTATCATCCCTCAGTGCCCAGAGGAACGTTCAGGCAGACCCATGGCTCTGGGCACCGATAATCCCCGGTCCAACCCTCAGGTCTGGTGCTACATGCTGGTTCCACTCAGGAATTAGAAAGGGCTAAATGCACATCGTGATCCATGCTCCCATTTCTTTCAAAGTTAAGGCTTTGCCTGATTGCCCCCTGCTCAAAGCCCGCAGAAAACCCGAGCTGGGGAAAGAGCTGTGCTGTTTTCTCCCCCAGCTAAATGCAATTCAGAAGCCCCTCTGCAGTGACAGTCCCCCCAGCGGGACAGAGGGGCAGAGAGGGGTGGGAGGGTCCTTACTTGGCCGGGTGCTCCTCTTGGCTTCCTGCCTTCTGGGCCTCCCCGATGTTTCCAGCTGACTCGTTCCCTGTACGGTATATGGTGTGTGCTGGTGGAGGGCGCAGGGCTGTTTCCTTGATTCTTTGAACATTTCTCTGTCTAGAGGCTTCTCAATCACAGCTTCTTTGACAGAGGGCCTGGGTTTGCCTCTGGCTGACTAGTTGCTGCTGCTCTGTGGCCCTCAGGATCATTTAGCTTCTCTTCCACCTGTTCTCTTTCCTCGGCTGCCCCTCAGATAGGAGCTGATGAAACCCCACAGCTGTGCTTGCCGTGTGCCCCCCTCCCCATTTGGCAGTGTCCTTTGCCTTTGGAGAGCCACTGTGCCTTTGCTACTGCAGCGGGTGGCAGGGGAGACAGAGAGAGACTCAGCCCTTCCATTAAAGCTCCTCTTCCAAAGCCTTGAGACACAGAGCAGGCTCCTGGCCCCCAGGGAGGGGCTCAGCACATGGAGAGTACTGCTGAAATCCCTCCAAAGCCCCACCTGTCCTTGCCATCAAGCGGGCCCTTTTCACTCCTGATTCTGATGAGGAGTTTAAGGGTTATGAAATCAATGTTTGGGTATTTTCTCTGCATAGTTGCCTCTCAGACTGACGCCCCCGCATGGGAATATCATAATTAGTGTGTCTGATTTAGGCATGGGGTGGTTTTGGGGCCCGCGCCTCACAGTCATTACCAAGTCCAAGTCCTGGCTTGAACCTCAAGTTGATCTCTTTGCAAACCAGCTGAAGGACTGCAGTTTGGAAGACAGAGTTGCCAGTGGGGGGAAGAAAAGCTTGACTATGTGCCAGGAAACACCCTGCTTAGAGAACATTCATTTGTCAAGTGCCAAATAACTCAGCAAAGAAAAAACACTCACTGTTTCAAAAACGTAGTTTTATTGTTGTAAAATGAATTATTTCATTGATGGCAGTATTTTAGCTTTCTAAAATGTCTTCATTACTAATTACTTACTATTTTGAACTGTAATATTAGTATCAAAAGCTTTTGTCCCCCTTAAGAGGCAATGGCTGGTCTCACAAAGCTTGTGCAGAGGCCACCAGTGGGATGTTAATAACCCGTGGTCATTTATATCTTTGTTATTATTTGTGATTACGACTGTAATTCTGGGTTCAAAATATTTTGGACATGCAGAGCTGAATTACATAGAATGTGAAAGTCCCAGGCCAGCGGGCGGACTTTTGAGACCAGCCTGGCCAACGTGGTGAAACCCTGTCTCTACTAAAAACACAAAAATTAGCCAGGTGTGGTGGCGGGCACCTGTAATCCCAGCTATGCTGGAGGCTCAGGCAGGAGAATCGCTTGAACCCAGGAGGTGGAGGTTGCAGTAAGCCGAGATCGCACTCCAGCCTGGTCAACAAGACTGAAACTCTGTCTCAAAAAAAAAAAACAGAATGTGAAAGTCTCTCAAATCCCCCCAACCTAATCACCAGAAATGACTGTTCTGATTACTTCCTATGTATATATTATCTTAATATGCTTTCAATGCAATATTATCATCAAATTTGGGGGCGTACTGGACATAATCTTTGGCAATTTGCTTCCTTTTTAACTTACATCTTGGCAGTTCTCAATGTCAGTTCACAAATTATTGATCATTCCAGTTTTTGAGGTGTATAGTTTGTTAATTTACTTTTTTATTATTTCTGGGTTTTCCCTTTTGTAAACAACTTCAGTTAAAAAAAAAAATCCTTGCACACACACACACATACATACACACACACACACACTATATATATATATATATAAAAAATATATATATATATAAAATATATATATATAAAATATATATATATAAAATATATATATATAAAATATATATATATAAAATATATATATATAAAATATATATATATAAAATATATATATATAAAATATATATATATATATATAAAATATATATATATAAAATATATATATATATATATAAAATATATATATATATATATATTTTTTTTTTTTTTTGAGATGGAGTCTCACTGTGCCACCCAGGCTGGGGAGCAGTGGCATGATCTTGGCTCACTGCAACCTCTGCCTCCCAGGTTCAAGCGATTCTCCTGCCTCAGCCTTCTGACTAGCTGGAACTACAGGGCCCAGCTAATATTTCTATTTTTAGTAGAGACAGGGTTTCACCATATTGGCCAGGCTGGTCTAGAGTTCCTGGTGTTGTGATCTGCCCAGGTCGGCCTCCCAAAGTGCTGGGATATCTTAATGAACTTGTCTGAGAATGTTTTAACATACATTCCCAGAGGTGGGACTTCAACACGGAAGGAAAGGCACATTTTAGGGTAGTGCTAAGTTGTGCGTTAGTTTTCCAGGGGCAGACATGAGCCCACACCCTCACTGACATCAGGTATCAGTCACTGAAAACCAGCTTTGTAATTCTTATAGATGAAACCGATGTCCTTGTTGAGGTTGGAATTTGTTAGTGAAGTTGTTCATATTCTCATACTGTGTTTCCTGTTCTACGAAACACCTGTTTATGTCCTTTTCACTCTTGGCTTGTTCATTATTTTCTCATTGATTCGTAGGAACTTTTTACTTATTTAGGATATTAGGACTTTGTAATGTGTAATGCAAGTATGTTTTCTCAGGTTGTGGTTACGTTTCTTGCCTTTGTTTATGGTGTTATAACGTTAACAGAGAAGACTTTTTTTGTAGTCAAATTTATCAATCTTTCCCTTTATGGTTTCTAGCCTTCCTGTCATGCTGGAAAGGCCTCTCCCTCTTGAAGGTTATACAAATATTCACCCATGTTTTCTCTAAAAAAAACCTGGCTGCTTAGGAAGATTGGACTATGTCAGAGGGTGGTCCTCAGACCTCACCAAAATATTCATCTAGGCCCTTCTCTGGGGATTGCACCTTCTTCAGGATGCTCATTCCAGCCAGTAGTGTGCTCCAACTGAATGCAAACTGCAGCCCAGCTAATTACTGCTGCTAAATATGTAACGCGTCCTGTGTCGCACAAGCAGCACATCTTCGTCACCATGGTGATCAGGCAGCTTCTGTCTCCAACACATTCCTCTGCAGCATATGTCTACTAGAGTCGGAAGGAGCCAACAAACTGTGCGCCTGGCAAAGGACACTGTCCCCACCCCTGAGTCCCTGGCTGTTAGAATCCAGTGGCCTGGCGCTGCCCTCTGGGAAGTCTGTTCTTTGGAAAGCCTCCTGTCAACACTGAAATCACAAATTTCCATCACCTAAGATGGATTCAGGAAAGAAGTGCCCAAGAGCAGGAGACTACACAGGTAACAGCTGCGAAGCTGGGGTAAATCACAGAGGCAGGATTCACTGGGATCATCCAGAAGGTGACAGAACAAAACCTAGAAGCACCCACAGGAATCCTCTTCTAGAAGATTCTCTTTAAGGATGAAGCTAAAAAGCATAGATGCCTCAAGAGAGCCTCTTGCTTCTAAGGTAACTGTAAGATAAGCAATTCCCAGGGTCCTTTCGGAGCAAGGGACAGACAGAAAGCAGTGTGTGGGGGGCTGCAGCTGTCTGGGGCTGACCCACGTGTGAGGACTATAGCTCTCTCTCCTTGGATTCATTCCCATGGCCTTCTCTGCCATCATCAGCCAAGGCAACCTTGCCTGGTCCCTGATTTTCATTTAAGTGCCCCTGGGCTGCCTACCATGGAGTTCAGGGGCACCGTGCTGGTGCCTCATGAAGCTAAGTGATTTAATACTAATGAGGCTCCTGCTGGCCCTTCCCCAACACCATGCAGTGCAGCTCTCAGTTCACGGTAAAGATTCCTTACCTCACATGCTGCTGTGTGGAGCTGGCTTCAGTGTCCATGTTGCCGATTAGGAAGCCCGACTCATGGATTGAAGTCTTTTTCCTCAAGCTGCCCCTCAGGTCCCACAGCTCGCAGAACCAGAGGGCTCGGCGGCCCTGCTTCAACTCTCCTGAGGGTGCTGGGAGCTACCTGGGGTGGTGGAAGCAAATCAACAGGGCATCCCCTATGCGATTCAAGTAGAGGTCTCGATTTTATCTATTTTACAGACTTTTAAAAATCCATATAAATATTTCACTGGAGAAAGAGTTCAGAGGCTAAGATGGGGAAATCGCTGCATTGAGCACATGATCTTTATTTTTTATCTATTTATTAAAAAAATTTTTTTTTTTGAAACAGAGTCTGGCTCTGTCACCCAGGCTGGAGTGCGGTGGTGTGATCTCGGCTCACTGCAACTTCCGCCTCCCAGGTTCAATCGATTCTCCTGCCTCAGCCTCCCGAATAGCTGGGATTACAGGCGTGAGCCACTGCACCTGTCTTAGCTGTGATTGTTTTTAAAAACAGCTATATTGAAGGATAATTTACATACAGTATAATGTATCCTTTTTAGTGAACAGTTCTGAGTTCTGAGAATCGCAGTCATGTAACTCCATGACAATCAAAAATGTAGAACATTTTTATCACTCCAAAAAAATTCCACCTGCCCCTTCATGGCCAACTACAAGTCAGCCTGCCCCCAGCTCCTGGAAGATGCAGATCTGTTTTCTGTTCCTGTAGTTTTCCCTTTTCCATAGCGTCACATAAGTAAAGTGATACCATATGCTGCCTTTTGTTTTGAACTAACTAGATTGACACACAGTTGTAGGAAACGATTCTGAGGATCCCCATACTCTATTCAGTTTTATCGGTGATAACATGTTATTAAACTACAGGACATCACAACCGGGATACTGACATTGACACGGTCAAGACACAGAGGATTTCCACCATCGCAAAGGTCCCTCTGGTGACTTGTTGTTGTTGTTGTTTTGAGACTTGGCCTCTGCTCTGTTGCCCAGGCTGGAGTACAATGGTGCCATCTCAGCTCACTGCAGCCTCTACCTCCCAGGTTAAGGGATTCTCCTGCCTCAGCCTCCCAAGTAGCTGGGATTACAGGCACCCACCACCAAACGTGGCTAATTTTTGTATTTTAGTAGAGATGGGGTTTCACCTTGTTGGCCGGGCTGGTCTTGAACTCCTGAACTCAAGTGATCTGCCGGCCTCGGCCTCCCAAAGTACTGGGATTGCAGGCTTGAGCCACCGCGTCCGGCCAGTGTTGACTTTATGACTGCATCTGCATCCTTGTCACTCCTGCTCCCTCCTTCACCTCTGGCCAACACTACTTGTTTCTCCATTTCTATAATTGTATCCTTTTAAGAATGTTATGTAAGTGGAATCATACAGTGTGGAATGTTTAAGGACTGGCTTTTTTCCACTTGGCATAATTCTCTGGAGAGGCATCCAGGATGTTGAGCGCATGAATATTTAGCTCTTTTTTACTGCTGAGTGGTACCCCATGGTAGGAGGTACACAACGTGTGTAATCATTCACCCACAGCAAGACATCTGAGTTGTTTCCAGTCTGGGGTTACTATGAATAAAGCTGCTATAAACATTTGTATACAGTTTTCTGTGTCAGCCGAAGTCTTCGTTTCTCTGGGATGAATGCCTAGAACAGTTGCTGGTCACATGGTAGCTGCATGTTTAGTTTTTAAAGAAACTGCCAAACCGTTTTCCAAAGTGGTTGTACTGTTTTACATCCCACCAGCAACGCATGAGGGATCCACTCTCTGCACGCTGGAAAGCATTTGGTGTTGTTGCCATGTTTTATGTTAGCCATTCTGACAGGTGCACGGTGGTCTCTCACTGTGGCTGCCATTTACAATTCTCTAGTGACTTATGATGCTGCCCATTTTTTTTCTGTGCTCTCTGGTGAAATGTCTCTTGACATCTTTTGTCCGTGTTCTACTTAGATTGTTTTCTTTTTTACTGTTGAGCTTTGAGAGTTTAAAAATAGGCCAGGCACAGTGGCTCATGCCTGTAATCTCAGCACTTTGTGAGGCTGATATGGCTTGGCTCTGTGTTCCCAGCCATATCTCATCTTGAATTGTATGCCCATAATTCCCAAGCATTGTGGGAGGGACCCGGTGGGAAATGACTGAATCAGGGGGATGGTTTCCCCCATACTGTTCTCATGGTAGTCAATAAGTCTCACGAGGTCTAATGGGTTTCTTTCTGCTTTTGCTTTTCTCTCTTCTCGTCTGCCACCACATGAGACATGCCTGTCACCTTCTGTCATGACTATGAGGCCTCCCAGCCACTTGGAACTGTAAGTCCATTCAACTTCTTTCTTTTGTGAATTGCAGTCTCAGGTATGTCTTTATCAGCAGCGTGGAAATGGACTAATACAGGGGCCAAGGCAGAAGAGTCGTTTAAGCTCAAGAGTTCAAGACCAGCCTGGGCAACAAAGTGAGACCCCTTCTCTACAATTATTTTTTTAAAATAGCCAGGTTAACTTTACATGTATTTTTTTAGATGTTCTTCTTTTGTCACATATGTGATTTGCAACTATTTTCTCTCACTCTGTAGCCTGTCTTTCATCCTCTTAACAGGGGCTTTGTAGAGCAAAAGTTTTTCATTTTTGTTGCTCACCAAAGTATTTCTATTGGGGCTGCTTTAAAATATTTGTCTAATGACCCTACCATCTCAGTTCACATCTACTGACTGTCTTTTTTCTCCAAATCTGAGATTTTCCTGGTTCTTCAACAGGCCAAGTGATTTTTTTTAACAGAAAATGAGACATTCTCATATTACGTAATGAGACTCTGCATCTGATTTCAACCTCCTACTGTAGCTGGCTTTTTGTGGCACTGCTCCTGCAGGGGAGGTGGAAGGCACCGCGTAATTAATGCCAGGTGGAGGTCACAGCCCAAGCTCCCCACTAGCCTCTGCTGACACCCAAGGGGGCAGGTTCCTTGTTACGGGGAAGGGTGGGAGTTCTGATTCCCTCATCTATGAGGTGAGGGGAGCCTTATTACTGCCAGGAGACAGTGAAAGTTCTGTCTCTCCATTTGGCCTCCTCTGACACTGTCCCAGTGAGAAGGGGAAGGGGCACCCCATTACTGCCAGGAGCGGGGAGAAGGCCAGACCCCCTGTAGGGTTTCCTCTGACACTGGAGAGCTAGGGTTTCATTTCCAACTGGCAGGAATGGAAGTCCAGGCTCCCCACGTGTTTTTTTTGACACCACCTCTGGGCAGGTATTAGGAGCTTCCTCACAGCCTGGCTGCCAGCTCTGCCCTTGGTCTTTGCTGGCATGAACGGGGAGAGCACAGTTGCTTTCTATGATATTTTGCTGGACTAGAGCAGTAATTGTCTAAAAGTTTTTTGTCTTGCTAGGCTGCCCCTACCCTGTTGCTTTGGCTTCAAGAGACTGGGCCTTTCTTGGGGTTTTTCTTGTCTATGATGGTTGGTGTTTCCAGAAGGCCACCTTCTTCAGCTCAAATCTGGGATATACAGGGACAAAAAACAAACAAACAAACAAAAACAGTGTCATCACTTGAGTCCCAAGATGTCTAGCCAGTCTGTCACCTTCTGTCTTTCAGAATCTCATGTTTATTTTATACATATATATGTAAAATATAGATATTATATATATAAATCTTGTGTTTTTTATGTGTACATGCATACATATATATATACACATATGCATATAATGTCTAGGGCATTTATTTGTACTTAGTGAAAAGAATAGGGAGAAGTCTATCTACTCCACCTTCCCAGAAACAGAAGTCACAGTATGTGGCCTTTTGAGTCTGACATCTGCCACTCAGCAGAATGCATTTAAGATTCATAATGTGATGAGTTTTGACAAAGGTATGCATTTGCATAACTTCTATCACAATCACGATATAAAACATTTCTATCATCTCAAAACATTTCCTTGGGAACATGTGATTTTGTTTTAAATGAAAATTGGGGCTGAGCATGGTGGCTCACACCTATAATACTAGCCCTTTGGGAGGTTGAGGCAGGCAGATCATTTGAGCTCAGGAGTTCAAAGCCAGCCTGGCAACATGGTGAAATCCCATCTCTACCAAAAATCTAAAAAGTTAGCCAGGCATGTTGGTGCATGCCTGTAGTCTCAGCTACTTGGTGGGAGGGTGGCTTGAGCCCAGGACATAGAGGTTGCAGTGAGCCAAGATCATGACCCTGCACTCCAGCCTGGGTGATGGAGTGAGACCCCATCTCCAAAAAAGAAGGAAAGAAAGAAGAAAGAAAGAAAGAAAGAGAGAGAGAGAGAGAGAAAGAGAGAGAGAGAAAGAAAGGAAGAAAGAGAGAGAGAGAAAGAGAAAGAGTGAGAGAGAGAAAGAAAGAAAGATGAAAAATAAATAAAATAGAAGGAAAAAAAAAAGAGAGGAAAATCAGAATGTGCTCCCTGTGGGTTCAGCTTCCAAGATGACCCCAAATGGTCCTGTACCTTGCTATGCTCACTCTTATGGGACACTCTCCCTTGAGTGTGGACTGGACTTCATGATACCTTCTGACCAAAAAAATATGGCAGACAGGATGGTTTGTCACTTCTAACATCAGGTTATAAAAGGCTTCAGCTTCCCTCATGGGCCTTTTCTTCCCTGGATCCCTCACTCTCGGAGAAGCCAGCTGCCACTTCATGAGTACATTCAGGCGGCCTAACAGAGAGGTCCATGCGGGGAGGAACTGAAGACTTCAGGTAACAGCGATGGGCAGGAGCCCTCTTGGAAGCAGATCCTCCCCAGCAGAGACATCTGAGATGGCAGCCCCTGCCCACAGCGTGACTGCAACCTCATGAGAGACTCTGCAGACCCACTCAGCTAAGGTGCTCTAGGCTTAGCACCCTCAGAAATTGTGAGATAATACCGTTTTGTTGTGTGAAGCTAATACGTTTTGGGCTAACTTGTTACACAGCAGTGGCTAACTGATACAGACTTGAGTCCTTACCTCTCCCAGGTCTGATCTCTGCTCTCCAGCCCCATCCTGCCTCTCTCTCTTTCCCTCTCTGCACTCCAGCCACATTGGTCTTTTGGGTTTCCCTTCCTCAAGAATTCCATGCCTAGAATGTTCTGATACTCCCTAACTCCCTGGAAATCCTCACCCTCAGTGAGACTTACCTGTCCCGCTGATCAGCTCTGGTGTTGATTCTCCAAGGAAGTCCCTTCCTGGTTAGGGCAGGTTGTCCAGTTACACCCTCCACTTAGGGCCTTCCTTGTCTCCCATTTGAAACACTTACTGTAATTGCAGTGTAGTACATAACTGAGTGATTCCTTGTCTAACATGCCTCCCTCATTGGAATGGACCCTCCCTGAGGGCCAGGACTCTCTGTCTTGTTCATAGCTGTATCTTATGTGCCTGGCATAAGGCCTAGCCCCTTGCATGTGACGAATGGATGGAGAAATACATAGATTTCTTCTTAAGGAAGAATATATGGGTGTAGCTTTGGGGAGAGAGCATTTCCTGTAGATCTCCAAAAAAAACTTTCCATTTCTGAACAGAAAGTGTGTGAGTTCTTAATTAAAACAGAAAACAAATGTGATTAAAAAAAAACTGCAGGCAGAGAGGTGACCCTTCACCCTGGTTGTCCTCAATACAGACGAACCCCAGGAGCTTTTACAAATCCCTGCTCTTGGGCTTCTCCCGTGTTAATTGCATCAGAATCTTGTGGGTAGAAGTGGGCATGAGGGTTTTTACAGGTGAGGGCTGAGGGCCCTGACAGAATGTCTAGGTGAGACCCTGAGGATGGTCACCTGCTTGAGGGAAGCTGCCAGAATTGAGAGTGTTCTTCAAGGGCCAGCAAGGAGGCCCCCATCTCAAGATGGGGTCACATCTGTGATCATGCCCCTGGTAGTGGGCTCTACTGGAGGGTATTGAGAACAGCTGCAGGGCTAGAGTCCTTGCAAAGGAGAGGGCAGTCAGGGTTTGGAGGAATGGGGCAGGGGCCCTCCTACCTGTGGGCCTTGGGAAAGGCCTTTCCAACAGGACTAGAGAAGTTCTGGTAAGAACCACCCTTGGTCCTGGGCAATCATGGCCCTGCCCTGAGCTCTACACTTTAGGGGACCCTGCTCTGGTCCTCTCCAAGTACCCTTTTCCCAGGAGTCCTTGGGGCTTAGGGGCTTACCAGAACCTGTGCAGCCCTTTCAAGACCACAGGCCAGGTCCTAGGATTCTGGAATACCTGTCCCAATGCCTGGAGCCAGCTTCCAGCTCTATGAGGGCCTCCTTCTTGGCTCCATCTGCTCCAAAGAAGACTGTGTGGCAAGTCACACACCCTAGGTCCAAGGGTGGACAGCAAGGTGCCATCTGCAAGCTGGTGTGGAGGGATTGGGCTGACCTGTCCACATGCTCATGGACTATTTCTTCTAAGAGATAGTGACAGGGTGGGGCTGAGAAGGGAGATAAAAGAATAGACCAGGGGCTGGGGACCTCCGGTCCTCATAGTTCCTGAGGGCAGGCCTGGCACATGCCCCTAATCTCTTCTCTCCCATTCAGCTCATCCCTTGAATGCATTAACTGTGCTTTGGAAATCACCCTGATTGTCCCTGAGCCTGTTGTGTACCCCCTTCTCTCCGCAGACAGTGCCCACTCCTGGTCTGCCTCCTGGCCCCCAGCCTGGCCTCCAGGCTCAGTTCTCTTAGGCCAAGGGTCCCTGGCCTTGCCAGATGGAGTCCTTCCTTCCCTCCTCAGTTTCCTCAAGACTGTGGCTTGTCTATTGCCTCGGTCTGAGGCCAGCCACTCTAACCTGCATGTATAGACAGAAAGCTTTGTCCCCTCCCTAGATGGCACCTTACTTCCCCTGGGTCCCCCGCCCTGGTTACTGCATCTGGCACAGGAGAAGCATTTATGGACTGGCTTATGAACTGGATCGAATCATTTTGGTCATTTTGGGAGGAAGGCTTTGGAGGCCTCCTTTGATACTGACTCCCAAATTCTGGTTTCTTTCTTTTAGAAATACAGCGCTTGTTTTGAAGGGTCTGTGTCTTCAGCTGAAGCGAGGGCTCTGCGTGATATTGATCTGCACTGATGTGTCCAGCCTCTGAGCTGTCTTTCGTGTTGAGCCCTTATCAGCTCTCTTGCTTCCCTCAGCAACTACCTGGCTGCGTGGGCAGGCAAGGGCACTCATGTGTCCACACTACCTGCAGCCCAGAAGAGCACTGGGGAGCTTAGCTGCCTGTGGAGGAGGAGACATTGTGCCTGGTTTGCCCAAGACAAGCTGCATATATATCTGCTGTTCTGGCATAATTACTAACAGGGCCCTTTCTACTCTCAAAAGCATCTCATCCCTCAATAAGATAAATGACTTGGTCCCCGAGCAGCAGAACCTTGTGTCTTGCTGTCAAGCTCATCAGCTTGAACATTTGCAGTTTTTCTTGAGTTCTGGGAATTCTCAGATTGACTGTATTTTTAGGAAAGGTTGGCAGAAAGCCCGGTGATTTTCTTGGTCCCATTATAAATTCTAAAGGGTTCTCTTTAAAATTGAAGGAAGTGGTTTTAAATAGTCAAATCTACTGGCTCTTAGATTTTGTTTTCAAAGAACATTGGTGCTGCATGCCTGGAGGAGTTGTTCTGTGATTTAACGTTGACTGCTGTTTTCTAAGTCACAGGAGACTGACAGAAGCGGCTTTTCCAACAAGTGCTGGTACACCTGTGATAGTGGCTGGTCCTCCTGTCATCTGGCAGATAAACGCACAAATGCTAAGTGAATACAAATTTTTAAAGTTCAAGAAGGTATAACTCAAGTATTAACTGGTGAGGTGAGAATTCTTACATACTTGGAAGATGACCGTTTTGCATTTGGTCAAATTATTCATGGTTTTTTGACAGAATTTAACTTATCGACGTGTCATGGAGTTTCAGAATTAAGTCAACATCTAGCACTTGCTGAGTCCTCACAAGTGCCAGGCTGAAGTGAGAAATGGACATTGTCTGTTTCATCCTTGCAACAACCCCATGAAATAGGTTTATTTATGGCTACCCCATTATACAGAAGAGGAAACTGGGGCCGTGAATGATAGGAAATTTACCCCAGGACTCATGACTTCCGGGTGCCCTGCCACTTACACTCATTTCAAAAGTGCAAAATAGTATCATCCTAAAATCTTCTATCATCTGGCTTTTGCCAGTAGGCCAATTCCATAGCAATCAGAGGTGGCTCTTGAAGGCACGATGATTATCTATCTGACTTTTCCTTTTGACTGTGAAAAGTCTTCTTTTGCCATAGTTTTTTTTTTTTCTTTTAAGGCACAAGTCTAGTGTATCTGTGGAAACAGAGGCCACCTTATGCTAAATGTCACGCTGCTGGGTTGCCCAGGGCCCTCGCCAAGCCAGGGGTTCTGCAGGCTGCTGGATGCCCCCTAGCCAGATCTCCATCCAGACCCCACTGAGGTTGGCACTGTCCATTTCTTAGCTTGCCTGAAGAGGGCGCTTTGGGAGTGGTGTCATTTAGCACACAGTAGGTGCTCAGTACATGTTGGTTTTAAGCATGAATATGTTAAGTGAAGGAAGCAATGACCCAACCTCACTCTCACTAGGACTGTGAGAGGGAATGCAGCCAAAACTGCTGCATGTGAGCAGATCCCCTTGCTGTGGGCTTCTGAGTGACTGCAAGGAAATGGAATTCCTGGATTTCTGGCTGATTTTTCATAGGAGATACGCCTGGCTGTGCTAAGTAAGGCTTGTGGGGAGAGAAACCTTACCCAGCTGCGCTGCTCATGGAGCCAGATCACCGCAGGCTGGCTGCTTCTCCACCCACCTCTGAGCCTTCCACTGCTGTGTGAGGGCAAGGCTGCTTCTCACCCTTGCCACCTATTCCTCCTGTACTTACCTTCATTATGGCACTTGGCATGTCATTGTCCCCAGTACAGAGGGTGCCATCAGGCAGGACACACCACTATCCTTAACCCTCAGCACTGTGCTGGGAACACAGCGCGGCTCCAAGAGCGATGGGTGGGTAGAGAGACCCGTCTCAGTGCACCTCAGTGTTGCCTGCTCTGACCACACTGTCCAGCCTTGACCTTCCCCTGCCATGAGTGACAGCCAGGGGCTGCTCTGCCTGCTTTGCCCCCTGCACACCGCCCACTTCCCATTTGCCCCTTTCACACCAAGCAGCCAGACCACATTTCTGCTGTTCCCATTTCGGGGCCTGGCACCAGGCCACCTGAGCCTGGAAAACCTTCTCTGCCTCCTGGCTGCACACCCTCCTGGCCATCGAAGGACACAGAGAGAGGCGCTTTTCTCACTCTCGCACGGAGCACACTTCTGCCAAAAGTTCTCAAGGCCTTTTTGTCCCACTGTGTTTCAGAGCCCGAACGCCCTTTGCATGGCAATGCTTGGCTTTCCTGGAAAGCTCTCCAGGAAAGCGCTCCGTTTCTCTCCAGCGTGCATCGCGTTGCCTTTTCAGCGCTAGCTTGGACTACAGTGGGTGTGGTCCGCTGGCCCTGGGAGGACTTTTCTGAGTCCAGACCAGAGTACGTTGCTTTTACTCTTCATGATTTTTAAAACAGTTTACTTTTAAAAACAATTACATATATATATATATATATATATATATATATATGGAAGGAAATTCAGAAACACAGGAAACATCATCTATTACTGCCTTGCACTAACACTAGCATTTTACTATTGGATATAACCAGTTTAAAAAAAAATGTCTGATTTGAAGCAGGAAATCAAGTACCTCATGTTCTCACTTAGGCCGCATGCTTCCACTTACAAGGGGAAGCTAAGAATAGGTATACACACCGACACAAAGACAGAAAGCATAGCCACCGCGGACTTCAAACGTGGGGAGAGAGACGGAGGCGAGAGGGCAAGGGCTGAAAAGCTACGTCTAGGGTACTATGCTCACTCTTCGGGGGAGGAATTCGATAGACCCCAAACCTCAGCATCACTCAACATATCCATGCAACAGACCGGCACACGTACCCCAAATCTACAATTTAAAAAATTTAGTTTAAAAAAGTCATTGCAATGAAAAGTAAAATGTTCTTTTTATTGCTTATTAGGGGGAAAAAAACCCTCTGAATAGCATTACACCGATTGAATATTTTCTTAACTATAGAATCATTTTTAGCATTCTCTCCACTTAAAAAATTTTAAATTCTTGTCATAATTTTAGGTTTACAAAAAAGTTGTAAACACAGTCCAGAGAGTTCCCACTGCCCTTTATTCAGCTTCTTGCAATGTTAATATCTTAGGAAACCACAGCAGCTTTGTCAAAATGAAGAAGTTAACACCAGGACAATATTATTAACTAAACTCTAACTCTGATGCCCACGGTGGAGTGCAGTGGCAGGACTACCACTCACTGCCGCCTCAACTCCTCAACTCCTGGGCTCAAGTCATCCTCCTGCCTCAGCCTCAGAGTAACTGGGACTACAGGCATAAGCCACCACACCCGGATATCTTTTTTATTTATTATAAAGACAGGGTCTCACAATGTTGCCTGGGCTGGTCTTGAACTCCTGGGTTCACGGAGTCCTCCCACCCTGGCCTCCCAGAATGCTGGGATTACAGGCATGAGCCACCACTCCTGGTCCTCCTGCATCATTTTTAAAGGCTGCAAAATAGTTTATTGAATGATTGAACCTAACGTGCTTTACTAATCCCCTATTCAGGTATCCACAGCTTCCTTTCCTTTCTCCATTTTTTTAAAGGAAGAATTCCTAGTACTATTATGGTCAGATTACAATGAATTCATATTTTTAAGGCTTTTGAGATACATTTTCAAATCGGCCCCAGGAAGTTTTCATGGATGTATATCCCTGTTAGCAATGAGAATGCTGTTTTTCTAAGACTTTCTCAAAACTATTACAATGAACAACAAATATGAAATTTTATCTTTCAACAGTTAATTATTTTTTATTTGTTTTGATTTGTATTTCTTTTTTGGCTTATCGGCTATTTATACATTTTAATACTTTTAAAACCTACGTGTCCTCTTCGTCCATTGAGAGATGTTAGCAATTTCCTCATTGGTTTGTAAGAGTCCTTTATAAATCAAAATCATCAATCGTATAGCTTATTTGCTACACATTTTTCCAATCTGAAGTTTGTCCTAAAATTTTGTTAATGGTGTTTTTAGTATATCAAAGTTTTAAAGTTTTATGTAGTGAGGAGTTAAAACGTTTCCCAAAATAACTAACCAACCATCCCAGCCTCCTTTTTTTAAACAGTATTCTCTTTCTTCAGTGAATGAAACGCCACCTTTGTCAGACACTTAGCTTTCCTTTTGCTTGGGTTTACCCCCGACTGGCATCTACTGTGTTTCAAAGACTGACGCATCAGATCCGCTCTTCTGCTTTTCCTGCATCTTCAGCACAGTTCCTGACACTGTTGAATATTATGTAGAACGAGACGCTTCCATTATTCCAGTTTTAAAAAAAAATCTCTAGGTATTCCAATGATGATTTTACTTTCTGGTGAATTTTAGGATTTTTACACAAGGTTTTTAAATCTCACAGGAATATTAAATGTGTGATATGGATAAATCGGGGGAAACTGGCTAGCCTAACCAAATTCAATCTATCCATTCAGTTACGTGGCCGTTTATTCACATCTTCTAAGTCCTGTTGAGAATCACGTTGCTTTTTTCTGTGTTTTCTATGTCTCAAATTCACTAGTCAAGTTTTAACTACCGAATCGAAGCAATAATGTGAAGAAGGAACCATTCCTACAAAATGGTCTTTTAACGATATCAATGTGAGCTGCAGATAAGGAGAGAAATGACTCAGTGCTCTTTTGCATAAAGAAAAGCCATTTGAAAGGGCATTGTGACCAAGTGTGGTGAGCAGGCTTCTGGGAGCCGCAGGGTCAGGCTCAGTTCCCAGGTCCCTGGCTCACTGGAGCTGGGATGATCTCCCGTGGGCCTCAGCACCCTCCTTGTGAAATGGAGGTGTCCACTGCAGAGCTGAGAGCAGAGCTCATGTGTGTGAAGTATCCAGGATAGCACCCCGCATGCTTAAGCGCTCAGTAAGTCATTAAATATATGTATATTTCAAACACTGAAAAATATTAATAAAAATTGAGCATATGCTAAACCAGAAAGAATTCTTAATTAATTTCAAAAAAAATTATTTTGGCAACATTCTCTGATGACAATAAGATAATACTAGACGTTAATGATAAAAGCTTGAACAAACAAAAACCCAAGTGCTTAGAAGTCTTAGAGAAAACAACATCTTGCTGAACTTTTTATTTTTGAGACAGAGTCTCACTCTGTCATCAGGCTGGAGTGCAGGGGCATGATCTCAGCTCAATGCAACCACCTCCCGGGTTCAAGTGATTCTCCTGCATCAGCCTCCTGAGAAGCTGGGACTATAGGTGCGTGCCAACACACCCTTCTGATTTTTGTGTCTTTAGTAGAGACTGGGTTTCACCATGTTGGCCAGGATGGTCTCGATCATTTGACCTCATGATCCACCTGCCTCAGTCTCCCAAAGCGCTGAGATGGCAGGTGTGAGCCACCATGCCCAGCCTAAATTTTTTTTATAAGGCATACCATTCACCCAGTTAAAGTGAATCATTTAATGGCTTTTAGAATATTCACAGAGCTGGGCAGGCATCACCACAATCAGCTTTGGAACACTGTCATCATCCCAGATGAAACGTGGTACCTGTCAGCACCCAGTCCCCTCCCCCTCCACACCCACCTCCCACCCTAGGCAACCACAGAGGTACTTTCCCTCTAGGGATTTGAGTGTCCTGGGCATTTCGTACAGACGCAGTCAGAACTTATGTCTGGCTTCCTTCACTCGGCATGTTCTCAAGCTGTCCATGTTGTAGCATGTATCAGTCTTTCAGTCATTTGGATTGCTGAATTAACGTTCCATTGTTTGGACATGTCACAATTTATTTACACATTCATGAGCTGATAGACATTGGAGTTGTTTCCACTTTTTGGTATTTTGAATAATGTGCTATGGACATTTGTGGACAAACTTTTGTGTGGACGTATGTTTCAGTTGGGTTAAATTGTAACTCCAGGCTGGGTGAGGTGACTCATATCTGTAATCTCAGCACTTGGGGAGACTGAGGCAGGTAGATTGTTTGAGCTCAGGAGTTCCAGACCCGCCTGGGAATAAAGTCAGGCCCTGTCTCTACAACAAATACAAAAATTAGCTGAGAGTGGTGGCACCTGTAGTCCCAGCTACTCTAGAAATAGCTACTCTAGAAAATATTTGCAAATTACATATCTGGTAAGGTATATCTGATAAATCTTTTTCTTTCCATTGCAAGGGAAATGGTGAGGTAGGAGCCAGAGGTGGGAGGATTGCTTGAGCATGGGAGGCAGTGGTTGTAGTGAGCTGAGATCGTGCCACTGTGCTCCAGCCTAGGTGACAGAGCCAGGCCCTGTGTCAAAAACAAACAAACAAACAAAAAAACTGTAACCCTCTGCTTAACCTTGTCCATTAGCAGTTTCTAGCAGCAGAATAAATCTCTTCCATCACCACCAAAGATTTTCCACATCTTTGCCAACACTGGTTCTGGCCGTCTTTTTAAATTGTAGCCAGTCTGGTGGGTGTGACGTGGTATCTCATTGCGGTTTTGATTTTCATGTCCCCGATGGGAAATGCTGGTGAGCATCATTTCATGTGCTTGTTGGCCAAATGTTTATCTGCCTTGGCAAAATTGCAATTCAGACCCTTTGCTGACTGTTTTAGTGGGGTCATTGCAAAAATAAAATTATTAAGTTGTAAGAGTTTATCAGGTATGCCTTATCAGAAATGTAATTGGCAAAATATTTTCTCCCATTTTATGGGTTGTCTTTTCACTTTCTTATGGTGTCCTGTGAAGTGCGTGCACGCGCACGCACACACACACAAACACACACGCGCACACACACACACAGACATACGCACGCAATCGCTCTCTCTCTCTCACAACTTTTGGACCAAAGAGGGAAGTAAAACTGTGATTTATTAAGCAGCCCTTTCAGGGTTAACGGCACATTTCTGACCACTCTGTATGCTGCTGCCAGCTTGGGGTGCCCCAGGTAGGTGCTCCCTGGGGTGTCTGCCTCAGGGCTGCTGCGAGGGTGCAGGTCAGGGCTCCTCCAGCTGGGAAACCATGGAATAGTTGGCAGGTGCTTTGAACGTCTTGAGACAAAAGAGAGAAAGCTCAAAATCAAGAACAGACACTGGGTTTGCACTGAAAAGAAATACATCGTTTCCTTGAAGAGAAAAATAGAAAGAAGGTGTGAGAAACCGAAGTGAGGAAAGAAGAGATATGAAGGGAAGAGAGATCAGAGCGCCAACTGCTGGAGATCATTTCATGTCCCAATCACCCCCAGGCGAGTCCGCCTTCTGGGATCACCAGCTGTTTTAACATCCAAAACAAACCTCACTCTTTTCCCGCATAAAGGTGTTAAGTCTAGGACCATCCCTACTATGTCTGAGGAGTTCTGGGGCAGAAGGTGAACTGGGGACTCTCACCCGGGAACATGTCCCCAGGCCCTCTCTGACCATCTTTGGACACATTCTCGCTCCCTCTCCATGCTTCTGCAGCCCCTGGCTTGCTCTGGAACATTCTGCCAGCCCTCCCTCCAGTGTGCTGTCCAGGCAGGCACACCACGGGCATTACTGAAGGTTTGGAGGTGTTGGAGGGTGTTCAGCTGTGGGCCGGGAACTTGAGTATTTGACATCGTGTCCTCAGGCTCACCTCCCATCCACAGCACGGGCAACTCCTGCCACTTGTCCTTCGGCCCAGGCCAGCTGCCTCAGTGCTTCTCTCTCTTCCTTCCAAGATCTTTATTCCCTGCCCCTGAAACCCCAGCTTCCCCAGTCCCCAGACCTCCTACTCACCCGCTTCTGCAGCACAGCTACTCAGAGAAAACGGGCGTTGTCTTCCTTTGCCCCAGCCTCCTCATTCAAACTGTCCTGGGCCTCAACTTCCACACTGAAAGGGCAGCTAATATCTTTTTATGAAGCAAGGAAGACCCATCCGAAAGTTACCATCTTTGGACACACACACACACACACACACACACACACACACACACACACCTGGCCAAAGCTTCAAAATTAATACTTCTTTAACTTTAAAGTGGCGTTGACAAAATTTTTGGTCAGAGCCTCAGGCCAGAGCACCTGGGCTGTCTCCCTCTGAACAAGTGTCCATCAGTAAAAGTGAAAGAAGAAAGTGTCTGTAGTCCCAGCTACCCCAGAGGCTGAGGCAGGAGAATCACTCGAACCCAGGAGGCGGAGGTTGCAGTGAGCCAAGATTGAGCCACTGCACTGCAGCCGGGATGACACAGTGAGACTCCTCTTAAAAAAGAAGAGAAAAGAAAGTGAATCGGTCACCTTTCCGGAGCACCCCATGGGCCAGGGTTTTTTCTTTCCATTGCAAGGGAAATGGCGAACTTGGCGGGCGAGGTTGGGGTGATCCAGCTATGTGAACATTGCCTCCTCCTTCTTTCTGGAGTGCGGTCTGTAAGAGTTCCCAAGGCCAGCGGTAGCTGCAGGACCCCTTTTGAAATAAAATCTGATACAAGCCCTCGTATACAAAGAGGGGTAAAAAGGGAGCCAGATTGGTTTGGGGGACTTGGAGGAAACTTAGCTGATGGTTTTTATACTGTTAAAATGTGGCCGGGTGCGGTGGCTCAAGCCTGTAATCCCAGCACTTTGGGAGACCAAGGCGGGTGGATCATGAGGTCAAGAGATCGAGACCATCCTGGTCAACATGGTGAAACCCCATCTTAGTGAAAATACAAAAATTAGCTGGGCATGGTGGCGCGTGCCTGTAATCCCAGCTACTCAGGAGGCTGAGGCAGGAGAATTGCCTGAACCCAGGAGGCGGAGGTTGCGGTGAGCCGAGATTGCGCCATTGCACTCCAGCCTGGGTAACAAGAGCGAAACTCCGTCTCAAAAAAAAAGAAAGAAATATGTTAAAATGCTCAGTGAAGAGAGGAAGGTGTGTGATGTCATCTTCCAAAACCCATGGTGGAACGTGAGACAAAGCCATGGGGTCTCAGAGAAGAATGGAGGGTGCAAGAGAAGAAGGGTGGGGAGGGTGTCTGGGGATGGCCAAACATGGCATCCAGGCACTCCAGAGCCACACGAGAGAAGTGCACAAAGAATTCAGCAGACTTATCTTTTGCTTTCCCTGATACTTTTATAGAATATTAATTTCTAAAAAGAACAAACCTTGAATTATAAAACATATTTTCTCATCTTTTTAAGTGAGCTTTGCCTTCAGTCATGCCACGTTTTCTCAAGTCGTGGTCCCCTTTGGTTCTTCTCTCTGTCTGGACGAGGAATTCTGATTTCCTTTCCCATAAGGAGAACTCGTGATGAGCCTGTCCCAAGGGTTTCCTTCTCCCCAGTCCAAGGGCAGGACTGCCCTCACCATGGGTTTGCAGAGTTACAAGTGCGTGATGTTATTTCTTTTGATATCAGATATGAATAAAAATGTGCTAAGAGTGTTCTCTCCACTTTAAAAAGTAGCAATCAGGCTGGGCACAGTGGCTCATGCCTGTAATCCCAGCATTTCCGGAGGCCAAGGCAGGTGGATCACTTGAGGCCAGGAGTTTGAGACAAGCCTAGTCAACGTGCTGAAGCCCCATCTCTACTAAAAATACAAAAATTAGCCAGGTGCAGTGGCACATACCTGTAGTCCCAGTTGCTCGGGAGGCTGAGGCAGGAGAATGGCTTGAATCCGGGAGGCAGAGGCTGCAGTGAACGAAGATTGTACCACTGCACTGCAGCCTGGGGGACAGAGCAAGACTGTCTCAAAAAAAAAAAAAAAAAAAGAAAAAGCAATCAGATGGCACTGATTTCTTTTATTGATTTTCCAGAAACCTCTCTCCTCAAAACCTACACATTTTCATCTTTGTGTTCAGTTTTCCTGAGGGGAAACTAGTGCCCAATTAAGTCTTATTTTTGTGTCTGACTATCTTTAACACCCTTGAAAAGTGTTTGCCAGTTTCCCGGAAAAAACTGATGACTTGCTCCTCCACTGGTTCTGCTGACTTGCTGTTTTGGAAGAGATGTTTTTCTTATTTTTGTTTTCATTGGTGTCAAGGGGAGATGGAAATAGTGAGAGCTTTAACCTCTTCTCCCCTTTGCCAGGCTAGGAAGGCCCAATTGAGGCAGCGGGCACTAGAGCAGCCTGGAAGGGGGTACCTGCCTCCAAAGGCCCTAGGAGCATGAGGCATTTCCCCCTACAGCTTTCTGTCCTGCCCAGGGCTGCAGGGACAAGACTGGCAGAATGACAACCAGCAATGCTGAGGGACTGTGGCTCAAGGCACTGACGTCATTGTCTTGGGTTGCAGGTAAGCAAAACCTACCTCAGATGAGCTTCAGCCACAATGGACCTTTATTGGAAAGACACCTCAGAGAGATCCAGGGACACGGGCTCGATGCCCCCTCTCTCATTTCTCTGTTCTCTCATTCTCCCTCAATACAGACAGGCTCACTGCTTGGTCCTCCATGAGGACAAACCTGGCTGCTTCAGAGACTCTGAGTCTATGTATCTGCTCAAGCTAACCAGCCCGATCTGAGACCAATGCATTAGTCACAATTCCAAGCTCCAAGGAGAACGAATCTGATTGTCTTCATCAGGTTACCCACCAGTGGGGAGGTCATTGTCATGAACTAGAAAAGGGGCTCCCAGGAGATTATGCAGGGCTGAAAAAATAAATCCCTAGAGTTATCTATTCTCAGACTGAACACGTCCCTCCAAAATTCCGTGCCTTTGTGCAGCAGCTCCTTCTGTTGCGGCAGCAGCGTGGCCGTGATCATACAAGCGGCTTGGACAGTAAGACAAGGTGTTAAGTCTTTCCCCACCAAACAGCATCATGCAGTCAGTTCAACGCACCAGCTGAAATACCTGCTAGTATCGGATACCCTCGAGGCTCAGAGGAGGTGAGTGTAACCCAGACACACTTTGGGGCTCCATGTAGCTTAGTTTATGTATGGAGACACATTTAAAAACACACAGGCCAAAAATAATTAAACTTAATTCAAACCAATTATAAGTTTTCTTTTGCATCTTCTCTTTTCTAAGCAGAGTCTCACTCTGTTGCCTAGGCTGAAGTGCAGTGGAGCAACTGTGGCTCACTGTGGCCTCAACTTCCTGGGCTCAAGCAATGCTCCCACCTCAGCCTCATGAGTAGCTGGGACTACAGACACATGTCACCTAATTTTTAAATTTTTTGTAGAGATGAGATCTTATTATGTTGCCCAGGCTGGTCTCCAACTCCTGACCTCAAGTGATCCTCCTGCCTCAGCCTCTCAAAGTGCTGAGATTATAAGAAAGAGCCACCATGCCCGGCCATCTTGCATCTTTTAATGAACATTAATGGGGAACAAATTCATAACCCCTCGGACGTTTCCAACTTTTCTCTTGTCTCCTTTCAGCAGATAGCAGATGCCCCAGAACATCCTACTTGCCCGATTCCCTCCGAACACTTCCTGACGCCCAGCCTGCTTGGCTTTCCTGCCATCCTCCTCTGCTCTTCCCAGAATCTGTCAGCTTTCCACCCTGTAGCTCCACTCGGCCTCTCTGGCTGTGTCTTGTTCTCTTTCCTCCAGCAGCCCAGGCCCTGTTTCTCTCTACCCAGGTTTCCGCAGGCATTTTCTTTCTTGCCCAGTAAAGACTAAACTCTTTTTTAGACGGTAGAAAAGAGGGAATACCTGAGTAGACAAAGGAAAACCCTATGGAGCTGGTTGGGCGTAGGAGGAGGGAGAGAACACTCATGTGGACAAATACTCTGTCCCTCATACAGAGATGAACAAGACCAGGTACCAGCCCACAATGTGCTCCATGTTTAGTGAAGGAGCCTGACACAAACACAGATCCAAGCACACCTCTCCTTGGGGTAGGGGCGTGCATCAGAGAAAGCCACCGTACCTGTTTGAGACCAGCAGGAGTGCATCGCATGGCCAAAGCACAGTGACAGGCAGGGCTACTGTTTCTGACTTACAGGTGAGGAAAACGAGCTCAAAGGTGATCTACAGCTTCCCCCACTGTGGTCCCGCAAGTCATAAGCAGTGTCGGTAGGACTACAGCCCTTCTCTGTCTGACCATAAGGACCAAACTTTTTATTTTTTTTGGAGACGGAGTTTTGCTCTTGTCCAAGCTGGACGGCAGTGGATGATCTTGGCTCCTTGTATCTACCTCCCGGGTTCAAGTGTTTCTCATGCCTCAGCCTCCCGAGTAGCTAGGGCTACAGGTGCCCATCACCATGCCTGGCTAATTTTTTTGTGGGTGGTATTTTTAGTAGAGACGGGGTTTCACCATGTTGGCCAGGCTGGTCTTGAACTCCTGACCTCAGGTGATCCACCTGCCTCAGCCTCCCAAAGTGCTGGGATTACAGGCATGAGACACCACGCCCAGCTGAGAACCAGACTTTTAATCACTGCGGCAGAACACTGTCCTGACTGAGAGCTTCCTTTCTCCAAATTTTACTACTTGTTTGGATGTTGGGTCTCAGATCACAGAATCTACTGGAGCTCTTAACGGTGTGTGGTAAAAGATGACTGGAGAGTTGGGCACAGTGGTTCACCCCTGTAATTCCAGCTACTCAGGAGGCCAAGGTGGGAGGATTGCTGAGCCTGAGAGTTCCAGCCTGCAGTGAGCTCTGATGTGCAGCTGCATCACAGCCTGGGCAACAGAGCAAGACCATGACTTCAAAAAAGGAAAGAGAAAAACGACTGGATCTTCATCTCATCATAATGTTATTTTTGTTATTTTCCATCTCACAAATACAGAAGTGACAAAATAAGCATAGAAGTTATCTTTCTTTCCCAAGGAACTAAACTAGGATTGGAAATAAATTTACGGTGACTTGTAAAAAAAAGTCCTCTTCTCTCCCCGCGGGTGATCATCTGAGCTGTTGCCCGGGTGCTGCTCTGCCCACTGTTTGGAGACCTCCCACCCTCGTTACTGCCTAGAGAGAGCCCTTCTCTGAGCTGAGCTGCTGAACATTCTGGAAGATGTGTGCTCCGATGAGTGGAGAAAGTGGAGTAGGGCAAATTGCATTCTAGGCGGAGCTGTCAAAAGGCATCCATCCATTCATGTGTTTGCTCAGTTCTCTTTGGGTTCTCAGATTTTTCAGATCAACCCCTGGGCAGCTTGCCCTTTGCTGTTGCGGCAGAGGCTCTGTTCAGGCTTCTGGCCCATAAATAAAATCAGAGCTTCGTTCCCTGCCGACGCATTGCCAGGTCCCCAGGGCAGGAATGTTATTAGACACTCAATAAATATTTTTGGAATCTTGAATGAATTTATCTCCTGAAACCTGCTCAGAGATGGTGAATAAACAGAGGGACATGGAAAACACAACGCCCTTCTCTTCTCCCAGGAGATTGATTTGGTTATTATATCCGAAATAGACATGTAAATTAGCATACACTCAGCACTGAAGTGAAACTCATCCCTTAACCTAAATAAAATTTAACACACTCCATAGCTCTTCTTGCTATTCTTGGATTAGCTTTCTAGGGATTTTAAAATAATACACCTATAAAATTGAGAGCTAGAAAACTCCAGAGTGACCTAAGATCCATCTGAACCAGGAGAAGATACAGACTTGACCCCCAAGGGCTGTGAGTGAGGATCATAAAGGCAGGCTGGAGATGGGAAATGCGAAACATTCCCGTGGACCGTCATGAAGAAAGTCCCATGGGAGTTCAGACGAATGAGATCACTTTGGCCAGTGGCAGAAGTGAAGTATTTGTGCAAAGGGTGGGCATTCATTCATTCATTCATTTTGTTCTTCCTAGAAATATTTCTGGCCTGGTGTGGTGGTACACACCTGTAGTCCCAGCTACTCAGGAGGCTGAAAAGGGAGGATTGCTTGAGCCCAGGAGGTCAAGGCTGCAGTGATCTGTGATCGTGTCACTGTACTCCA